>NC_142608.1:10772346-11072346 GCF_041222555.1 Hakea prostrata
TCCAACAAAAAATCCAAAGCTTCGACGGATGGTGAGGAAGTCTTCCTCCCCAAAGGGACCCCGAAGATGACCGACAGGTCACTCGGATCCCGAGAAAGCCGCAGAGTGGAGCTCTCTCGGCCTTGCTCCTTCGATCGCCAGAGTTTGAAGCCCCGGATGACACCTCCCTTGTGAGTCAATCTACAAGGTAACGGTTTTCTTGCTTATTTATGTTTTCATAATTTCTTATGACTTCTTCTCGATATCTTCTGTCTTCCCAGGAATGTCGTGGTTGAGCTTTTATCAACACATGGAAGCATTGAGCCGTGTTGGTCGCACCAGCTCCTTGCCGCAAACTTGTGAAGAGAAATTGGCCAAGGCCAATTCTGAAATAGACCAGCTGACCGCAGCCATCAGAGAGCTGCAGAAAAAGCATGAGGAAGAAGTGACCTCCCTCAAGGAAGCCCTTGAAGCTTCAAGAATTCGTGTCTCGCTGCCGAGCGCGAGGCCAGAAGCAAAAGGCAGCTGCCACGTTGTTTGGTGACCGCCTTGAAATTAAGAGTAGGGATCTCGAAGAACATCCGAAGTTGGCAATCCCTAGCAAGCCCGAGCATATCAAGCCAAACCTTCGGAAGGAGTGCATCCGGAAATACCCGGACAGCGTACCTTTCTCCGAATTGCTAGGTTTCTACAACATTCAGAGCTTACCGCATGGGGCAGAACGACGTTTGGGAGCAGATCCTGGAACGATCCCCGACTTCGACACTCGCTCCTTTTCGTGAGGTATGCCACCCGCAGGTCTTCGGGAAAGTTGGTATGGATCTCCCAGACCGGGCCCGGGGAGTAGATGATCCTTTTCCAGCCGACCCTCAATATGAGGCATATCTAGATGACGAGCCGGCACTTCCAGAGGAGAAATCACAAGCCGAGTCTCAAGTTGTTGCTGTAGAGGATTCAGCCGATGATATTCTTGAGGAAGGCTCTTCTCAGATCCCGAGAAAAGTCATCCCGACCAGGGTCCCTCGGGCAACAATGAAGAAAAGGCTTAGGGTGTTGTTCTTTTGTAAAGATGTACCCTCATTTTAATGAATAGACATTTCTTTACTCATGTTGGTCTCAAAATTTCCCCATCTCTTGCCGAAGTATTGCCTTGAATATCAAAGTATTAATGATAAAACTTATCACTTAACTCTTCATTCCTCGCCGAATAATGATCTTGTAGAAATATTGTGAAGATGCGTTTCGGGAAGATGCGTTAATCTTCCCCACTACTTCATTTATTGCAAAGTCCGCACGTTTCCTTCTCGCGCGGTTCAAACGTTTCCCCGCTTTTTGTGTACCATTCATCGTTTCCAATGGATCGGAAATACCTCCATTATTTTAATGGCAAGTGCGACGATTGGAGGTTTCTCTCGCACTGTGTGCTCGCTTCCACATGTTCCCATGTGGCATCCCTTCGACCGTCGATCTTGCTTTTTACGGATTTCGAAGCGTCATTTCGATCCGGGTCGTTGGTTGTCCTTAGCCTTCAACCGTCGTCTTATACCCGAGGCTATTTAAAGCCTTCGTGGGTACTCTCCATCTATCCCGACTTCGCAAGATAGATTTGCTAAAGTGCCAAAGCAACCTTTCGTCCTTCGGCCTCGCTCCGTATTCCTCGTACTTCGACGACAGCTCTATCCATTTCTCGAACAAGTGAGTTTTAGATTTCTCATCTCCTTCCCCTTTTCCCCCCAATAGTAAACCGCACAAAGAGTTATACTTGGGGTTTAGTTTTTTGGTCCTGTCGATGCTTTAGAAAACTAGGGTTTCCCCATTGTTGCCGCTGCTTTATTTCTCGTACCGATACGGCTGTTTGTTTTTTGTATAGTGGCTCCCAAGATCAACCCGCACTTTATCGGAGCAAAATCTCGCAAGAATAGCGTTCCGTCGGTGGTGATTGGGGCCATGCGGTGGTTTCAGCTAGTGAATCCTCCAAGCGTAAGGCGATCGCCGGCGGTGAATCTTCAAGTCGATTCCCCGCAGCTTCGTTGATGCCGTCCTCGCGCCTCCTTTGCCCGAAGTGACCGCTCGTCTTTCCCAGGAAGATCTTGATCACTCCGCTGCCGATGGTCCCGGCGGCAATCCCGCCGGTGAGCTCAGGTGAGCTTGCTGGTGCACCCCCGAAGGAGACTCTTCGGCATCCGAGGCAACTATGTTGGCGTCTCGATGAAGGTGTGGCCCCAGCAGGTGCTGCTCCTATTTCTAACTCTAGTGCTTGTTTGGCATCCTCCTCCTCTCCTTCCGAGTTGGAGGATTTTGCCACTGTGAAGCGCCGTCGGATGACAAGTGATGCAGCTCATCCTTCTCTTGGTGTAGTTCGTCCTTCTCTTGATGTAGCTCATCCTTCTCATCCTTCGCTCGAATTAGTGTCAAACGAGTTTGACAAAGCGTTGGAATGGTGTACCGCTGCTCGAATGACTTCCGAGAGCGCAGCTTCTTTCCAAACTTCCAGATGAAGTCTTTACGAAGTCACCGGTGATGTAAGTCTTTCTTCATTTTCCTCTGATTTTGAAAAATTACTTTTCTCGCTCCTCGCTAACTCGAAAGTTGTTTGCAGGAGTCTTGCTGGTAACTTCCACAACCAAGTGGAAGCAAGCATTAGACTCAGGAGGTTGAGCAATGAAGTTTCTAGGCTTCAGGGAATCTCTGAAGCTAAAGATGTTGAGATTGCTCGCCTTCGGAATCTAGCTTGGGAGGTGGCAGGAGAAAAGAATTCGATGATTGGTCGTCTTCGGTCAGATTTGGATGATGCCAGGGAGAAGATCCGGCGATCGGAACGGACAGTTGGAAAGTCGGAGCTAAAGGATCTCAAACATTACCCGAAAGGCAAGCCGTCGTTCCTTTGCCCGAATCCCTTCCAACCGATGTTCGCAGAGCTCGTGTCTTCAAGTATTTACACAAGAAGCCTTTTGTTGATATGTTGAATGCTTACAACTTGCAAAGCGCATCGGGATGGTGAGAACGAAGTATGGGAATCAATACTAAGGAAAGATCCTCATTTTGATACGACTCCCTACAAAGGCTCGTTTGCCATCCCGAAGTATTTACCAACCCGGGTATTCCTCCTCCCGACCGGACCAAGGATAAGATTGATCCTCCACCTTCCGATCCGGATATTATGCAATATCCGGAAGATTCTCCCGTTTATTCTCCGCTGGAAGAAGTCAATTATGACGAGCTTGTGCCGAATGCGAGTTTGGTCGAGGACCATTCTTCTCCCGGACAAGCCGGGCAAAGAGTATGAAATTGCAGAGGATTTTCTGAATATTGGAATATTTTTGTAATCCTCATTTCTTCTCTTCTTTTCCTTGACTCCTCTCAATGGTTGACTCATATGTTTGTTCTAGCAAAGTCGCATCGATCTTGTATAACTTGTTAACAACACCTGTAATGACCTTCTTCTTTGATCGCAGATTGTATCCAGCTCTTGTAATTGTTTTGATACTGGCCTCTTTGGATCTTCTCAAGAAATAAGAAATTACTTTATCTTGAACTTTGCTAGCCACTTGAATCGTCGTTGTATTAGGTCTTAGTTGTCCGAAACAATGCCTACACTTAAGGATTTCCGGAGAAATACAATAAGTCCGAGAAGGAACTCACTCGGGTTTTAAACCGATGCCTTATACTTAAGGATTTCCGGAGAAATACAATAAGTCCGAGAAGGAACTCACTCGGGTTTTAAACCGATGCCTTATACTTAAGGATTTCCGGAGAAATACAATAAGTCCGAGAAGGAACTCACTCGGTTTTAAACCGATGCCTTATACTTAAGGATAATTCAAAAATTCAATAAGTCTCGAAGGAACTTACTCAGGTATTAAACCGACGCCTTGCAAAAGGAACTCACTCGGATTTTCATCCGATGCCCCGACTTAAGAAAGTTCGAAAGATTTTCCATAAGTGTTGAAGTGTTGAAGGACCCACACGAATTTTCATCCGATGCCTTATAGTTGGATCTTGTTCTTGAATGTGGTGTATGATGCCCCCCAATCAAAAGATAGTTTGTTGAAAACCAAAAATTGCATTGATTGAGTTGAAAATGATTACATCGCGAACAAAATTGAAATCATCTTCAAGGATAAAACTTTTTGAGATGCCTAGCATTCCACGAACGATCCAATTCTTTCTCGGGAATCAATGTTCTTCAGCTTGTAAGCTCCCGAACCGACCGGTTTCACAACCATATAAGGTCCTTCCCAGAAAGGGTCCAACTTTCTTTGGTGACGCAGGTCGGAAGCTAGGGTGTTTCTCAACACCAAATCTCCGGCTAAGTACCGACGATTCTTCACTCGAGTATTATAATGAGACGCTATCCTTCTTTGATAATGTTGAGTTCGTGCTATTGCCTTTGCCCGAACTTCATCCAACAAATCAAGACTATCAAGCAGTCCTTGTTCATTTGCTTTTTCCTCGAACTCACGATCCCTTAACGTCCCTCGCCATTATCTCCACCGGTGCCAATGCTTCGGATCCATATGCCAACCCGAATGGAGTTTCTCCCCGTAGGGTGTTCGAACCGTAGTTCTATAAGCCCACAAGACATTATATAGTTCTTTCGACCCAAGAAGCTTTGTCACCTTCGAGTCTTCTCTTTATTCCTTCCAAAGAGCGTTCGGTTAGTAACCTCTACCCGGCCATTGCTTTGGGGGTATGCCACCGAGGACATACGATGCTCGATCATATATGTTCCACGGAATTGCTCAAATTGTGGACAAATAACCGAGTACCATGGTCGTTGACAATTATCTTTGGAATCCCAAAGCGATATATGATTGATTCAAGCACAAATTTCTCCACTTTTTCTCGCGAATTGTCGCCAAGCACCGGCTTCTACCCATTTTGTGAAGTAATCAATTGCTACTATCGATATTCTCGTCCGCCCGATGCCTTGGTGAATTTGCCCATGATATCAATTCCCCACATTGCAAAGGGAATGGGATTTAGAATTGAAGTCATAATCTCCGCCGGCGCTTCGACATCGTAGCATGAATTTGACAAGCTACTACATCGACGAACGTAGTCCATAGCAGCTTTCTTGGATCTTAGGCCAATATAACCCCAATCTTAGAATTTTGTGGGCCGTGGCTCGCCACCCATGTGAGCGCCACAAATTCCTTCATGAACCTCAGCCAAAGCCGAGTTTGCTCCTTCGGGGCCTATACATCTCATAAGGGGTCCAAGATAAGATCTTTTATATAGTCTCCCATTTTGAATGACAAATCTAGCTGATCGAATCTTGATCAACCTTGCTTCTACCGGATCCTCGTGTAACTTGTCATCTCTTAGATATTCAATTATTGGATCCATCCAAAGAACGTTCGCTTCAATATAAGAAATTTCTTTCTCATGATAACTTGAAAAAGTTACCTCTTCAATATAGACCGAAGGGTCTAGATTCTTTTCCTTGGCATTGGCTAGTCGGGATAGCTCATCTCGCCACCGAATTTTCATTCCTCGAAATCCGAGATATCTTCAAATTCCGAAATTGGTTCTCAAATGCCCGCACTATCTCCCGATATTTTTGCAAGCGTGGTTCTTTAATGCCATACTCCCCCCGGACTTGGTTGACTATAAGCCGAGAGTCACTATAAATAGTAACATCTGCAATAGCTAATGCCTTTGACAACCGAAGTCCCGCTATTAGGGCCTCGTACTCCGCTTCGTTATTACTCGCATCAAATGCGAATCTCAAAGCATATCGAATAATGAATCCCGCCGGACTTTTTAATAGAATTCCAGCGCCTGCTCCATCTTTATTACTCGAACCATCGACATATACCTCCCAAGTGGTTGGTATAATGGGATCTTCAATGGTGGGTTCCACTGTGTGCAAGAGTTTCTACTACAAAGTCGGCTAATGCTTGAGCCTTGATTGCAGTCCCGGGCTTAAAGCTCACTTGGAACTCACTTAGCTCAACCGACCAGGATACCATCCTTCCGGACAAATCAGGTTTGTTAAGAACTTTACTAAGAGGAAAAGTTGTAAATACCTCAATTGGATGAGCTCGAAAATATGGCCTTAGCTTCCCGGGCGGCCATCATGAGAGCCGAGCCTCGCTTCTCAATCTGCGAATATCTCGTCTCCGCATCCAAAGAACACGTGGCTTACATAGTAAATCGGCCACTGCTTTTTATCTTTCTCCCGAACAAGTACCGCACCGACCGCGGAAAGGGATGTCGCTAGATATAGCTGTAATATTTCCCCCTTCTCCGGCCTGGACAGATCGGTGGTTGTCCAAGTGCATCTTTTAATTCCTCAAAAGCTTTCTCGCACTCTTCAGTCCACTTTGCTTCCTTACCGCCCTTCAGTCTTTAAGTGCCTTGAAGAAAGGCAAACATTTTTCTCCGCACTTGGAGATAAATCGATTTAAGGCAAAGCAACTCTCCCCATCAAACATTGTACATCCCGAACGGTTTTGGGAGCCTCCATATCAATCGAGCTTGTATTTTGGCAGGATTTGCCTCAATTCCCTCTCGTGATACCATGAAACCCAAGAATTTACCCGAGGAGACTCCAAAGGCACATTTTTCGGGGTTCAACTTCATTTGATGTTTCCTCAGCATCGAGAAAACCTCGACCAAATCTGCAATGTGATTTGCTTTTGTAAAGCTTTTCACCAACGCATGTCGTCAACATATGCTTCAACGTTCTTTCCTATCAGCTCTTTGAAAATCTTGTTGACGGCCCTCCGATATGTTGCTCCCGCATTTTTCAGGCCAAAAGGCATGACCTTGTAATAATAGCTTTCACGATCAGTCATAAAAGCCGTATATTTCTCATCTTCCTTATTCATAAGGATCTGATTATACCCCGAGTAGGCATCCATGAAACTTAAAGTTTCATACCCCGCAGAGCATCTATCAAGAGGTCAATCCGAGGCAACGGGTAACAATCTTTTGGGCAAGCTTTGTTTAGATCCGTGTAGTCCGTACACATCCTCCACTTCCCATTCGCCTTTTTCACCATCACCACGTTGGCCAACCAAGTTGGGCACTCGATTGGTTCTATGAAACCAGAATTCTTAAGTTTTTCAACTTCATTCCGAACGGCTTCATACTTTTCAATAGAGAAATTTCTTCTTTCGTATCACCGGTTTCGCCTTAGGGTCTATCCGGAGTTTGTGCTCGCAATGGTCCGATCGATCCTGGCATGTCCTCAGCAGACCACGCGAATACATCTTTATTCTGTTGAAGAAATAACTTCAACTCATCTTTAAACTCTTCCACTGCTCGCACCCGACATAAGTAATTTTTTTCGCATCCTCGGTACACAGCTGGATTTGCTCTAGTTTCTCCACCGGTTCGGGCCTTTGCATCTCTCGTCTCTTCCCGATCATCTCGAACTTCTATGGGGAGGGCAGTAACCTTCTTCGGACCCTCCTTGTCTTTTAAATAGGCAACATAACACCGCCGAGAGATCTTCCGGTCGAGGAGACTTGACCGATTCCCATATCAGTCGGGAATTTTATCTTCTGTGTTTTGTCGAAACAATAGCACCTATCTTAGATAAAGATGGTCGCCCGAGAATCATATTATAGGCTGGTAGTTCTCGAACTACCAAAAAATTGATTCGGACAGTTGTTTCCTTAGGAAAACTTCCAATGGATAAATCCAACCGAACCGATCCTTCCGCCACCGCAGATGACCCCCGCAAAGCCATATAGGTGTGTTGATGAAGGTTTCATCAAATCTTGATCCACCTTCAATTTTTGATACACTTCGTAAGAAATTAGGTCAGCTGCAGACCCTGTATCAATCAATACTCTATGCACTTCCCGCCGTGCAATCTCTACCTTGATGACTATAGCATCATCATGAGGTAAACAAACATCTCTCTCGTCTTCTTCGTTAAAGGTGATAGAATCTTCACCATTCAGCTTCTTCCGCTTCTCGCGCCTCTCCGGCTCCAACAAATTTGGATTTGGTTTTTAAACTCCGGAATGATTCAGAGCTCTGGACCCCCCGAAGATGGTAAGGATCGGTGACCGAGTAGCAGCTTCAATCACCTCCTTGCCTTTTTTGGACTTCTGGGGCCTCCCTTGATCGTTCCGAACCGACCGAACGATTCCTTTTAGGGGCAGCCGCACGTGGCCCGCGTGGCTCCTCCCTTCTTCTCGCTAACAAAACGGACAGATGTCCCCGAGATATCAATCTCTCAATATCTCGCTTCGTATGACGACACTCATTAGTGTAATGACCATAGTCCTTGTGGAATCGGCAATACTTTTCCCGATCCCGCCGCTTCTCCGGGTTTCAAAAGAATTTTAGGTGGCCACTTCAAAATATTTTTTCTTTTGAGGATATTCGGAATATCGGCCCGAGGAGCATTCAATGGAGTGTACTCACTTCTGCCGGGGGATCTTTGGCGCCAAGGTTGGGATCTTCCAACCCGATCACGAACATTCTTCTTTGGCTTCCGTTTCGCTCAGAGCCTTTTGTTCCTTATTGGAGACTTTATTATCTCCTTGGCGCGCATCTAGAATCTCCATGACTTCAGCCTCGCTTCGGCATCTCTCGTACCAACTCAAAGCATAAGTCGCGGGTATATCATGTAGTAATAACTCCAGGAGTTTCCGATTTGTGAGTCCCGTGAATAGAGCGGTTCTGCTACTTGTTCATCCAAGTTTTCATCTCCATCGTCACTTTGTTGAATCTTTTCGAAACTCTCCGATCGATTCGTTCTTTCCCCGTTTGACAAGAAACAAGGTTTCTTCCGTTTTCTTGACCCGTATCCCACTCCGGAATCGCCCTATGAATTGGCGTGCCAATTCGTCAAAGTTTACGATCTTTCCCGAGGGAAGGTTAGAAAACCACTTTTGTGCCGCTCCAGCTAGAGATGATCCGAAAACCCGCATAAAATTTCATCGAAATTACCCGAAACCGCCATGGTCTGTTGGTAATAGCCAATGTGAGCTGTTGGATCTCCGGAGCCATCGAATGTTGAGAAGGTAGGCAAACGGAAGTTATGGGGAAACCGATATCCCGCGATTGGCTCAAAGAAAAGGAGTCTTCCGAATGACCGAGTAAATATCCTCGCTTATTCTTCCCTTAGCCAATTGCCCTAACTTCTCATTGATGTTGGCCAATTCTTGACCAACTGGGTCGGGTGATCTTCAAAGAATACGATCACGACCTCGATTAACACGATCATCACGTACTACTCGATCATCACGAACAGCCCGTCCTTCACGAACGTTTCTCTCGTCACGAATCGCTTCGATCATCACGAACGGTTCTTCCGACAAGGTGGGTGAGTGAGTTCTTACCCCTGAATCCAACCTTGTATTTGAATCGGTTGTACTCTCTTGCGGTCTATCGAACCGATCGCCTCGCCTTGGTTGATCATCAATCCTCCGAAGTCCTCGATCTCCTTCACGAAAATTCTGATCAACATTCCGGTCTTCACCCATTCTTTGGTCACGTGGCAATGCACGTCTCCCCGAATCGTGTTGATCGTGCTCTTGTGGTAAAACCACTCGTCCGGTGAGCAAGCGGAGTGCTTGGCTCACCTCCAAGAGTTGAATCTTTACCCGATCCAATTGATCTTGGATTGTATCAGGAGGATTACGTCCTCCCCGGCCCTTATCCACTTCGATAGGATTTTGGCTTTCCGGGGAATATCCGGATTATTCACCCCGTGCATCTCGAACACCGGAATTGCGCTGTGGGCAGCGCGGCTGCTGATCTAGTCACCATGGCTTTTTCAAGTCTTTCCCACAGACGGCGCCAAATGATGCGTCCAAAATTTGCTCACCCCTTGGATCTCCACGTAGTGTCCCGCAAAACAAAAGCGTCGGATGTGGCCCGACCGCTAGGGTCGGGAGTCCACCTCCGAAGGCTAAGTCGCTTGATGAACTTAATCACAAACGGCTCGCTAGAAGCACGTAGCTAATGAATGAAGAAACGGGAAAGGTGATCTAGATAGCAGGACGCCGATAGTTGAGGTCTATCGCATGTATCCGAACCCGAGTCTCGGATAGTATTCTCCTTGATCAATTGATCCGTCCCTCACCTTGTATAGTAGTGAGGTTTATATAAAGTGTACCTTCGAATCTCCTTCGTTGGATGCGCTCGAGCCTTCTTCGGGTAGTCGTTGGATCTTATCAATAAGATCCGTTGAGCAATAGACTTCTACTAGTTTGGGCTAATAGAGGACTCCTGAGATAACCGTTAGGTTATGCGATAGTTATCCCTTTGATGATGATTATCCGCAGCCGTCGCTTGAGTCTCATCATCGTGGTGATTACCTTAATCCATAAGTAAGATTAGGGCACGCTTGCAGCAGAATAATCTTTCTTCTTCAGCAAGCCATCTTCTGGATCCGGTTCGCTCGGGAGCGATTCGGTTTTCTCCGTCTCGACCGGGGTCGAGGGTCGGACCAGGTATGAACCCGGTCTGATCATAAACTCTCCATATCAGTAAAAAATCAATAAGTTCAAATCCTCTCGGAACCAAGGCCGTAGCCCTGACTATTACGCGGTATTTTATCCCAATATATAAAATCACCTATTAAAAAAAAATCTTAATACAGGCTTGACCAAACCACTGAAGATGCAAAGGCAGCTTTCATTTCAACATCTTAAGGTGCTCTTTTGTACACATCAAAGTTCTTGGGAGCTCTGTACCAAAAAAAAAAAAAAAAAAAAAAAAAAAAAAACTCTTGGGAGCTGAGTTGAGTAGTTGGTTGATTAGGACTGGGGACCACACTACTCTTCCTCAGGTGCTTCTTTCACCCTTCGCACCTGCCTTTGTTTGCGGTTTGCTTGTCCTTTTCCCTTCTGCCAGTGAATCTTTAACTGGAACAGAGCTAACCCAATCACTAATCTTCCGTGCTCTTTCACGGCTTCACCGGAAAAACGTGTTATCATCTGTACTTCTCATTAAAATACTTCTCTATTTCTGGGGAAACGTAAAACTGTGTACTATTTTCTTCATTTACATGAGCATCAATCGATCACAGGAAATATCAGACGGTAGAGCTTAAAAATCCACCAAACCCCAATTAAATGGGTTCAATTTTAATCATCTTTAATGGGCAAAATCTTGATGTTCCAGATTCTTCTGTTGTGGTGACCTTTCTTCTCCACTGAGACAGACCCAGTACCTTTCTTGAATAAATACCAGTAAATACTATACAGTACTAGTGAGTAGCACCTGTTAGCTCTTGAATCGCTTCTGCTTCCTTCACTTTCAGTTTCTTTTCTTATTCCATTCTTTGCTTCCTCACTGGTCAGTGGTTACTCTTCCTTTTAATTATTGATTTATTTTTGTTGAAGTTTTAGCGTTTCTTCACCGACACTCAAACAGTTTTATGGTAGCATTTCTTTCAGCGTTGAAGATCTGACCCGCTGCCTGCTGGCTGTTAGTGAGTGTTTTTCTTTTCTTCTGACTATTCTATTTTCGTTTCTTTAATATAGATAGAAATTCACTTATATATTCCTTTTCACCTGATTTACAACTCACTGATCTGGGGATTTCTGTTGTCTTCTGCTGTGTCGGCTGCTATCCCTTCTCTTTTATCTCCTCTTCCCCTGTACCCAGAAATCCTTCTCGGTTGTTGGGCTACTGGGTTTCTTCTCTTTGTTACCCAGGTGAAGATACAGGGTACGGACAAATCTGCTGAGTATCCATGGCTTCGAAGCTGCTGTTGATCATCGTCTTCATCCTTGATCTAATCGCCTTTGGTCTCGCCGTTGCTGCTGAGCAGCGTAGAAGTAAGGTAGTGTATCTCTTTCGCTCTTCCTTATTCACTGAAAACAAACGAGTTCTACTTTCTTGGTTTCTTCGAAATTGTAGAATAGATTCATAGATCTTGATACCAACAAATTCTGGTAGTTTCTACGTGTGATTTATGGAGTGCTGTTTCACTGTACTGAGCAAAGTAGAGGGTAGAATGCTAATATTGGAGACCCAGGAGTTAATGGGTTGGCCCTAAGGTAATTAGTTCTGCGAGGGAATAAGTTGAAGCTGAACAGAATCCCCCAGGAGTTGATTGAATTTCTTTGTCAGAGCTGGTGAGAATTGATTACTGCGCGGAATTTAGAGTCTGTAATTTTGGCTACAGCAGATCAATTGTTCACTTCTTCTAGGTCTAACAAAAGGATATCCCTTTCTTCTCCTTCTTCCCCCACAGCTACTTTCCTAACTTCAATTACTCAAGGACGCCTAAATTCTGCTGCAGTATTTCTGTATGAG
Source organism: Hakea prostrata (assembly GCF_041222555.1). Lineage (NCBI taxonomy): Eukaryota > Viridiplantae > Streptophyta > Magnoliopsida > Proteales > Proteaceae > Hakea > Hakea prostrata. The sequence goes on from NC_142608.1 coordinate 10,784,563, forward strand.
TAGCTTACATTTTCATTTAGGATTTTTAGTCTAATTCCTTTTCTCTGGTAAAATTTCTAGATTCAGATAGGAATCCTGTAAACTTGTGTTTTGGAAACTCTTAAAGAGTGTCATGTTTTAACCATTTTGGGTCTGAAAAAGCAGATCTCACCTTGGGACAGTGTCATTCTGAAACTCTTAGAAATGTTGCAGGAGACCTTAGACTTCTGTGTTGGACTCTCAAGGTTCAAACATAATGGTAGTGCAATTTGATATTGTCTGTGCCAAACAGTTTAGTTACCATGGGTGCTGTCTAGCTTATACCAAGGCCTCTTCCAGCAGATCACTTAGTGATCTGGGTTGTAGTGGGTAATTTCATGTGCTTTCTGTTCCAGTAAGACCATCTTGTTTCAAGAAACTCAAATTTTAAGGAGGTTGTTGTTGTGCATTAATCATCTGGTAATTTAGACTAGATTCGAATTGGTTTCTGTAAGGTACAAAAGATGAGTGGAAGATTAGTAGGAGCTTATGATGAATTCAACAAAACTTTGTATGTTGCTTTTTAAAATGGAAGAACATTTTTGGGTGATGAAAGTCCTCAAAATTTTTACCTAACTATTTATGATTTAACTATTTTTCTACCACTAAAGGAAAAAGGATTTAACTCTTTTCTTCATATGGTGGCTGTTTGCGCCATATGGTGGAGGGCTGATGTCGTTCATCCTTCTAATAGACCACATATCAAATAAATTATCAATCTCAAGTCTCAATGATGTGGCTCATATTGTATTGTATTTTCATCTTTATTCCACTAGTATATAACCTTTTTTTTTCCTGAACATCAAACTTGATTTAATTAGAATATTGAAATCTAACCAGCGGGTTGATTCACAATTTCAAAACATGGGGGTCATTCATTATGTTAAAAATTATTCAAATGCAATAGGCATGAATTCCCTGGATTTAAAAATCAAATCAGTGGATTGACTTATAATTCAAAATATGGTGGTCATTCATTGTATTTATAAATTATCATCTTATGGGCATGAATCCCCTGGATTTCAAATGCAGTGGTGTTAAAAGAGTATTTGAAATGGTTGTCCTATCACATGCATTTTATTTCTCATTTCTGAACTGATCAGTGTGCTTCTCTTACAGGCTCAAATCACCTCAGATTCTGAGTCAAATTATTATTACTGTGTCTATAACTCGGACATTGCAACCGGCTATGGTGTTGGTGCGTTCTTATTCCTGATGGTTAGCCAAGTCCTTATAATGGTGGCCAGTAAGTGCTTCTGCTGTGGGAAGGCTCTGAGTCCCAGTGGTTCAAGGGCATGGGCTGTTATTCTTTTCCTCACTTGCTGGTATGTGCTTGATTGGATTAGTTCTTGATGAAATTAGTTTGTTGCCACTTATTACTGGTGGATAGATTTGTAAATGTTGTCTGATCAGTAGCTATCCAATGTCTTGTTTTCCACTCCATGACATTAGTATAGTTGCCTTCTTTGCTCCAATTATTTAGGATGATATTGTTTTGTTCATCTCAGGTTGACATTTCTTATCGCGGAGATTTGCTTGCTTGCGGGTTCTGTGAGGAATGCCTACCATACTCGATACAGGACAATTTTTGGGGACCAACCACCTTCATGTGAGACCTTGAGAAAAGGAGTCTTTGGAGCAGGGGCTGCCTTCATCGTGTTCACTGGCATAGTCTCTGAACTGTTCTATGTTTGTTTTGCTAAGGCTAGGGATGGACTCACATCCAACTTCGGCAAAGACACCGGTGTGGGCATGGGAACCTACAGTTGATTAGCATGAGATGCATTGATATTAGCTAAGGATAGAACTGTTTGTGCTGTGGATTTATAAGGTTGGACTCACTCTTTTGAGTTCCATTTGTTGTTGTTTCCAGTGGAGCTTGGTTTTGTTCATTGGATATGGTAATTGATCAGTTTTTCCATTTGTATACATATTCTTTTTCATGTGTAAAGCCTGAGCAGCTCCCCACTTCTCCTTTTCATTTATATATATATTTAGTACTTGAATCATATCCCATCAATGTAGATTCTTTTTTTTTTTTGACCAAACACAAACAAAGAAATTCATTCAGAGAAACAAGTCTGGGGAAATCCTCCCATCAATGTAGATTCGAATTGGTGAGAGAGCATCAGAGCATCAGATTATTTGTTTTGATCTACATTACTATGGGCCTATAATGTAAAAACCGACACCTCCACTAATCCACTTTGGTTGTTTTAAGGTTTGAAATAAAATGGGCAATAGAGCTAAATAGGTTGGAGCTTGTCAGGTTTTCAAGGCCAGGGTCTAATGTGCCTGCCATTGATTCTTTTTGAAGCTAATGAAGAAGAGTAAAAGCCTGTCCCTTTCCCTTAGCTGCCTGTTGTTGCCAGTCTATAGTTAGGTTACAATTTGATTACAGAGACGAATAATTAACGGGAAAAAATCGCGCGGCCCCCCCCCCGGGCGTGTTTCTGGCTTGGTTGGTTTGAGAAGAACCCATTACCGTTTGCCAAACCCACCCCTAAACCCGTTCCTCACTCCCTTTCCTCCGTCTTTAGATCTCTCGCTCCATCTACCTTTCCTCCATCTAGTTTTCCGGCAAATGTCCAAGTGGCTGAGTTGGTTTCTTCAAGATTCACTTGGTATGCATTCAAATGGGCATACTATAGTAAGGATAGGTATTGTTTACAGATTTTCAAAATGGAAGAGAGACTGAGAAAACAAGAAACCTTAAGGATTATGTTCTTATTTTCAAAGCAATTTGGGAACCTATTTTTTCTGAAAATTTAAGCACGGATTCTGAAATCTATTGAGATTTCTTCTCTTGGAGGACTTCAAAAAATTGTTATTGTTTGTGATAATTTTGATTAAAGATGCTACCATGAGAGGAGGTTATTTCCCTATTAACCAAATTGAGAATCCAAAAGAGTCAAAAGAGATTTAATTCTTCACCAACCCTTGAATCTCAATTTGAAAACCTAAACATTGGAACAAACGATGGGCTTGTTCAGCAGTTTGATCAGCTGAAGGAAGAAAACAGATACAAGAGAAGAGAGTTTTTGGAGTTTTAATTAATCGGATTTTTTACAAATGGGAGAGAACCAGAGATGCAAGAAAGGGGGTGAAAGGAAGATGGGAAAATCCTGGGTTACAGTTTTGGAACTGGGTTTAGCAATGGGTGGATTTGAGTCAAAATGGATCATAAATATGGGTCTCTTTCACCTTAAAACCAACCATTTAATCTCAGCCATTTATTTAGAATAAAACACATGTTACAAGGTGGTGGTGCACTGCTGTGCCACAGCAGACGATTTTTTTCCATAATTAACGGATAGAACATAATCGTGTTCATGCTTGATCTGCAAAGCTGTTTAATGTTAACCATTAATAGATTTCAAGGGTGCAGGTTTGGCCTTAATGGTCTGAATAATTCTAGTCTACTTGATCATGAACAAGGTTTGGACTCAAAATTCTAGTCTTAATGGATGGGTTGGGACGATTCTATTCCCCTTATAGGTTACGTGGGGTCAGGGATGGGCCAAACTAAGATATTTAAAGTTAATTAAGGTTATGGTTTTGAAAAGCTAGGCCTAACTTGACCTTGTTGTGGCACCATAATAATATGATGGGATATTAAGCCAACAAGAAATGATTGATTAGGCTTGAGCCCACTCATCTAATTTGGAGTGAGTTCACCCAATTATATAAAGAGTAAATATCACTTACCTCCCCTCTTAATTGGACAAACAACACTTACACATCTCCTTAGTTAGATAATATCACTTACCTCCCCTCTTACCTAACAAACATATCAAACGCCTCCCTTCTATTAATTTTCTCGGTTAAATTTAACTTTTACTATTAATTTTTTTTAAACCCCAAAATACCCTTGGCTAAAAATATTTTTTATTTTAAACCCTAAATTACCATAATCACCCTAACAGTTAAAATACTAAATTACCCTCAATTAAAATAATTGTTAAAAACGAAAACACTATAGTTAAAACCCAAATTATCTTTAATTATTAAAAACCCAACCTACCCTTTTTTTAAAAAAAACAATTATCTACAATTAAAAAAAACCTAAAATAGTAGTACGTATTTAATTTTATCAACATACCCTCTCTTTTTTTTTTAAATTGCATTTTTAATTTTACTTGATAGTAGTACGTTTTTTTTTTTAATTGTTTGATATATATATATATATATATATATATATATATATGGTGTTTTGGTTTTTAATAATTATCTTAATTGAGGGTAATTTAGTATTTTAACTGTTAGGGTGATCGCGGTAATTTAGGGTTTAAAATAAAAAAATATTTTTAGCCAAGGGTAGTTTGGGGTTTAAAAAAAATATGTAACGGTAAAAGTTAAATTTAACCGAGAAAGTTAACAGAGGGGAGGTGTTTGATATATTTGCTAGGTAAGAGGGGAGCTAAGTGATACTATCCAACTAAGAAAGAGTGTAAGAGCTATTTGTCTAGCTAAGAGGGGAGGTAAGTGATATTTACCCTTATATAAATCATCAAGACTTTTTTTTTTTGTAGATAAAAATGGGTGGAAAAAATAATGTAACACTCACTTGTAGTGAGAGTGGGGGAAAAGTTATAATTGTGGTTTCATTTTTATTATGTTCTTCACTTTTCCACAAAGTTGAGAGAGGGTAAGAAAAGTGGGATGCCAAATGAATAGATAAGCTTTCTTAATTTAATGAAATTTGTTTACCTGCTTTCTCACCCCCATTGAATCAAACAATAAAAAAATTGGAATTTTATGAAAAATTTTACTTTTTCTTGCATCACTTTTTATCTAACAAACAAACGATACCTAAAAAGTTGCCTAAGTAACAATGGTCAAAGCTTTATAATGAAGAGGTCATGGATTCCACTCACCCTAATGTTAAATGAATAAAAACTATCCTGAGGATGTGGTTGAGTTGTGCGTAAGCTAACCCAGATGATACTTAGATCCAGAAGCAACCGATTTATCAACATGGATAAGCCCACAGACATGTTTCAAGCTTAGCGGTGAACCGGTGGTAGCCTCTTATACAAAGATAGTAAAATCAAAGGAGTCTCAATCTAAAATAATCTTTTGATGGTTGGAGCTTTTGTTGATTTTAGCACACCGAGTAAGAAAACCATAAGAGTTCTAAGGTAATGAATGAACAAATAATGTCCTCTCCCCAGAGTAATAAATCCAATCTCCTCAGTGTGGCATGACATTAGTTTTCTCCTTGAACAATAGCAATTTGATGTCAACATCAGTACCTTGAGTAATGGCAGTCTCACAATCGAAAATAGGTAGTAGGAAACACTTTTGTTATCATTTTTAATCCGCTCTATAGCAGCATGTTGTTCTTCCGCTTTCTAGCATGATTTCAACCTTTGGTCGGTTCGATTTGTTCTTATCTGATAACGATGCAGCGGAGACTGGTTTGGAGAATCATCAAAAAGCCCACAAAGGCCAACTCCAGAACCCCCGCCAGAGTTCCCTGATGGCAATTTGTTCTTGAATGAGGAAGATGATGAAATACTAGATGGAAAGGATGAGTTGACAGTAATGGGGAAGGTGATTGAATGTAAACCATACATGAAGCAAGCAATTACAAAGGGCTTGTTGGCAGCGTGCCATCTTGTGGATGAAGTGGAAGTCGTCCCTCAGGAGAACCACATCTTCAAGTTCCAATTCAGTCATAAGATGGATGTTTTGAATGTCACTGAAGGAGGCCCCTGGACTGTAGGTGGGAATTTATTGATCTTGGAAGAATGGAGAGCAAATGAGAGCTGGCATTTCAAAATGGTGGAAATGTGGGTTCAGTTTCATAACATTCCAAAAGAACTGCTCAAGGTGAAATTTGGTTTGCAACTGGCTACAAGTGTGGGAGCTCCGATTAAATCTATGTTGATAGGTGATGTAGGAACAGGAAGGAAGAGACATTCGTGCTCAAATTAAACATGAGATCGTTATACACAGAAGGAATGGAACCCAGATTATAATCAAAGTGCAATATGAAAGGTTACCCATTTTTTGCTTTTTTGTGCAAGTTTGGAGCATGATATGAGGAGATGTTGTGATTTCTTTGAAGCTCAGGAGATGCATATGAAAAATCATGGTGTTTGTCGTGATATGGAATGTGATATGCATCCCCAGGTTTGTATCAATCTTTAATCAAGGGTGTAGTGCCATTTTCGAGACTGGTGTAAGTTGCTCCATATATTATCGATTTTGCTTCGGTAAATGCGCATTTACGATTCAGCCAGCCATTGGATCAAAAAGCAGCAGATCGTAGCCGTCCATCCATTTTTAAGGGAAAAAAGTGGTTTTGCTGTGAAAATGAGCGGTTTACTCCTACGAACCGTGAACCGTATACGAACCATTCGGTTTATACGAACCATTCTGGTTTATACCATGTATGAAGGCATGAGTCACAACCAGAATTGAAATTGTCTCATGTCCTTATCAGAGTAATCAAAAACAGAGCTGTCTTCTCTAATCCTGAGCAACAAACTATGAGTAGAGAAAGAAGTAAGAGACAAAGAAAATAAGCAGAAGCTATGATTGAGGAAAGCAGAGAAATGGAGCATGATTCTGAGAAGTTGGAAGAGCATTTTTTTCAATGCTGAACCCCTATGGCGGCTGGGGGGAAAACAACCCCAAGTGGTTTTATGAAATGTTTGTGCTGGAATTTACAAGGTCTAGGGAGGAGCGTTACATTCCAGTATTTGAAATTCCTCACTAAAAGTGTAAGGCTAGAGGTGGTTTTTCTCATGGAGGTGAATGAGGAAGCCCTTAATATGTTGTTTCTTGCATTACCCAGTGTGGTGACAGAAGAGATGAACAACACTCTTTGTTCAATGCCAAAGGAAGAAGAGACGAAGAAAAAAAAAAAAAAAAAGGCTCTGTGTGATATAGCTCCGTTGAAGGCTCCGGGTCCGGATGGTCTACCTCTTATATTTCATCAAAGATAATGGCCAATGAAGGGAAAGGATTTATGCAACTTTGTTCAAGAATTTTTTTCTCACTAGATATATATGCCTTTTCATGCGAATGAATGATACATATACTTGCTTAATACCCAAACTAATCAACTAGAAACAGTTGATCATTTTAGACCAATCAGCCTATGTAACATTTCTAGCAAGGTGGTGAGCAAGATCATGGCTTCGAGATTAAAGCCTTATTTGGACTCTTTCATTTCCCCTATCCAATCGGCATTCATACTAGGTAGACTCATCTCTAATAATGTCTTGGTAGCTCATGAGGCCTTCCATTATATTAGACATGACGAAGGCCTACGGCCGTATGGAGTGGAAATTTATAAGACCCTTAATGCTTTTGGTTTTTGTAAGTGGGTGGATATGATAATGTATTGTTTGAGCTATATATCTTATCAAATTATTGTAAATGCGGTACCACAAGAACCTATTATCTCTGATGAACACATTTATGTGTGAAATCTTATGACATAAAGCATGTATTTTACACACTTAGAGTGGAGCTACCTTGGGTTTTATATTGTTTTTGCAGATTTTAGGATTTTTCAAATTTGAGAAAATATTTGGAGTTTTGGATATAAAACATACAATTTTATACATCAAGAGGTCTATTTAAATTCTCAAGTGCAAAAAGGGTTTGATTTGGAGCATGATGGACTAGAGATGCGATTATGGGCCAACTCCATAATATCTTAAAAATAAAGAAGCCAATTTTGATCTATGGTTGAGATTAGTTATGATTTTTATTTTACTTTACATTATTGTAATTAAAAAAATGCATGGGCCCACAAGTAGTTAAAGATTAAGATTTTTTTCTATAAATTTTCTAGAAAAATTTATTTTATTTATTTGCCTAATTATTTTCTATCTTTCCCCACTTTTATTTATTTTATTTTACTTTACTATTTTTTTTTCTTTAATTAAGTCACATTGCTTTTCTTAAAATATGTTTTTCTCTCTCTTTCCTCCCTATTCCCTCTCCACGTTTGTACATTACTATATTTCTTTTTTTTATTATTATTATTTTTCTCTCTTTTTTAAAAATCCCAAAAAGCTCTACTCTTCTTTACTTAGAATTTTCTTAATGATAATTGAATAAATAAATAGGTTATTCTTTATTTTTCTTTTTTCTTTTTCGTATTTCACTCTTTATTTTCTTATTTATAATTCATTCACCATCTCCTATAAACATACTATTTTCTATTAGACCTATGTTACACTTTCTTTCTCTTTAGTTTATTTAGCCTTGGACCTTCATTTCTCTTTAGTTTGTTTAAGTTTTCTCGAGTTTTGACTGCTTTATGGGGTTCTAGTTTATAGATTGAATGTTTAGGTTCAATTTTTTTATTTAATATAATGAACATTTATGTTATTTAGTTTATTTTATTCAAATGTATTTTTTTTTCTTTTTTGATCAATGCAATTTCAATTTCAATTTCGAGTTCAAGCTTCAAGTTTCAAGTTTTAATCTTGAAGAGGATTCATTTTTCTCTGGGTCTAGCAATTGCAGATTTAGATCATTTCATATCTGGTTGTTAGGGTTGATTGAGATTCGAATCGATAGTTCAAGGTTTTTTTTTGTCATTTAAGATTCGAGGATGTAAGTAAGTAGCATTCTTTAGTAATCATCTCTCCCCCTCCCCCCTCCATTCCCGCTTTTGTTTACCCTCTCCATATTCTTAACTTAGGATTTACTTTTTAGTATTTATTTATTGTTTTCATATCCCCTGGGTCATTGATCAAAGATGCATACAGTCGTACCTCTCTTTGGTTAAGGTTTCTCTTTTCTATTTATTGATTTGTTATTTGTTTTGTTATTTACTTTTTGTATTTTCTTTTTCTTTAATATTCATTCCCACAATAGGTGAACTGTAAGCTACGGCAAAGGGTCCATGATCAAATTCATCTTAGTTATACTCCCCTTCCCTCGATCTAGAGCTGACACTCGGATCACTTACATTTTATTTATTTACATATTTATTGTTCGCATCTTTTATTCCTACTTTTTATTAGATGATGAATAGTTAAAGTTATGTTTGTTTTAATCTATATTCTCAATTCGATCGCATTAAATGTATGTGTTAAGACTGCTCATTTAGTTTAATTAAAATTTTTGAATCCTTGCACTCTCATGTTACCATTAAGATGTTAAATTCTAAAGTAGTATATCTCCTTGAGATCGACCCGTTAGCTACACGATACCGTGTGCTTGAGGTTATTTTTATTTCAGGAACAAGTTTTGGTGTCGTTATCGCGGAGGTATTAGTCCATTTTATTTTTCTTATTCTTAGGTAAATCGAAGTGTTTTAAAAAAAAAATTCAAAGATATTACTCTTAACTAGAGTAGAAACAAATATGTATAGTAGTCTCCACACTGCTGCAGAATCCCTAAGATTCGATTGTAGGTGGCTTCGAAGACTATACGAATTCTTTTGCTATCAAACCTATACAATATTAAGCTATACGGCAACCTTACGGCTTTGAAATCATTATTTCAATCTTTGTGGTAGAAAAATTACTACTTACTACTCCTCTTTTGTTTTTGTTTTTATAAAACTCATTATTTCATAAGAGCCTTTAGTGAAGCCTCTTGAACAAGACTTTGCCGCCTTCTTCGAAAGGTATACCTGACAAACCCTTGTGAATCTGTCTATTCTCTTGGTGTGAGCCTTTGAGGTAGCCAGCCCTATTTGGCTTATGTTATAATTCCTTAATTCCTATTTTCTTTCTAAAATCAATCATCATAGACTTGCCACCCTTGCCTTTGATTTTGTAACATTTTGTTAAGCTAAAAAGTATTGCAATAGCATGATTAATAAAATACCTTAAATATAGCTATTGTGTTGAAAGTGGCGCATTTTCACTTTTAAGGTTCAAAGATAACATTGTTTTTGTGTTTGGCTTGTCGAATTTTGGCACCTTTTTGTAGTTAGCTTTTGTTTCCAAGCCTACTATCTTTTAAAAATAAACCTAAATGAATATACATCTGTTTTTTGATAATTTTTTATCTTGTTTAAGCAAAATGAATATGAAAATGTTTTTCTATCATGGAGCTTGAACAAAGATAGTGCTTTGCCATAATTCCTATTAATCATTTTTAATCTTGTTTAAGCAAAATGAATATGAATATATTTTTCTATCATAAAGTTTAAACAAAGATAGAGTTTTTGCTATAATTCCTACTTCTTTTATAAAATTTTCTTTGGCTATTTCACTTGATGTCAAGGGCTATTAAATAGATTACAGCTTTCGTTTGGAAAACAAAAGCAAGACTTATATTTTCTTGTTTTAGAATTTAATATAGTAGAGTCATGGAAAATGGAATTAATTCAAAATATACTCAATTTAGTGATTCCTCCAATTGTAGTAGACTTGTAGTGCTTATTTGTAATTTTGTTTATTTCTTCTTTTTCTCATGGTTTTTTAGTTTTTACATTCTTCCCAAAAAGAAATTTGGGTTCTGCTGTAAAGTATTAAATCTGTTGTTTTTCAATAATGTTGATTGTCATAGTTGTTTAGAATATTTGGAATTATTGTTTGATCTTGGTTTAATATATTGTATTTATGATTTTTTTGTTTTTTTTGTTTTATAGTTACTATTGTTTTTATTACTCCAACTGGCGACAAGATGAAAAGGGGTGTGTCCGAGGTTGTCGGATCTCATAATACTTCTATCTTCAGTCATTCTGAACCTTCCAGCCTTGAGACTGAAATACCTACTGAGCCACATAATTTCCATTAGACAAAATGAACCCAATTTGATGTTAGACATGCTTCCGAACCAAATTAAACAAGTAAAAGGGCCAAGGCTAAAACAATACTATGTTAGACAAGTAATTGGTTCAAAATGATTAATCTTAATAATGAAAAATGTTCAAATGGAAAGCGTAGAGTAGAATGCACAAAATGGGGTAGATATTTTTGGTTGACTCCCAAAAAAAGGGTCTAGTGGTCTTAATAAGCACATGAAAAGGTGTCTTAAGGCAGATAATAAGAACATAAATCAAATGGTTATGCAACAAAATAATGGGAATTTGGGGATAAGAAACTTGAAAATTGATCATGTTGTAGTGTGTGAAATGATCTTGGTATTGATAGTTAAAAACAAACTCATTCTAAAATTAATATAGCATCCAAAGTTTAGAAAATTGATGCAATATATCTATTCTGACTATATTCCTATTTGTAAGAATACTCTTTTGAATGATATTCATAGAATCATTAAGAGGGAGAAAGTTTCTATTACAGAGGCAGTGAAAAACTCATCTTGAGTGTCAATCACAACAGATTTATAGACTTCAATAGCTAATGATGGTTACATGACACTCATTGCTCATTATATTGATAGGTCATGAGTTTTACACAAAAAGTTGACCAAATTTTTTATATTGACACCTCCACATTCAGGTGCAAATATATGTGAGGTTTTCTATAAGATTCTAATTGAGTTGGGGGGGGGGATTGAACAAAAATTATTTTCAGTGACAGTTGACAATGCAAGTTCCAATGATTTTGGGGTTAAGTATCTGAAGATCACGTTGAATGCAAAGAAATGCATTAATGTGTAAGGGGGATTTTTTCTCATGTTTGATGGTATGATATCTTGAACCTTATAGTTCAGGATGGCATCAAATTCATAGATGCATCTGTTCAAAAAGTTAAAGATAATATTAAATATTAAGAGCTCTCCAAGCTAGGAAAATAAAATTTCAAGAATGTTGTGAGCGCTTAGGACTACCTACTGATAGGGGCTTGCATAGAGATGTAAGTATGAAATTCAACATTCTAAATGCTTATTGATGTTTCATTTTATAAGCCAACATTTGAAACTTTGGGACTTTCAGATCAGAGTTACTCATTGAACCTTAACTTAAAGAAATGGGAAAGGATTGGAAGAATTTTATTATTAAAGCCATTTGATAATGTCACAAAGGTTTTGTTGAGTTCATTGTATTCTACTTCAAATCTTTACTTTACTCATGTGGTGAAAATTTATACAGTTTTGAATGATGGATCACTCTTAGAGGAGTTTATGGGAGATATGTTACATGTCATGAGACAGAAGCTCAACAAATATTGGGAAAACTACTCATTGATTTTGTCAATTGTTATTGTTGTGGATCCCTGATAGAAAAATTGAGTATTCTTGAGATTTCATATGAATCAACCCATTATGAAAACTCTTCTAAGTGGAGAATGAAGTTCAACGTGTGAAGAGAACTTTAAAAAAATTGTATGAAGAATATGTGAGCATGACAAAAGATCGAGAATCTTCTTCTTTTTCTTCTATTGTGATCGATGAGACATTTTGGTCAAGGTATATTATTATGTTCTTCTTTGAATTTTTGTCATTGTATGATATAATTGATATTTATTAGCTTTTATGTTATATAATGTCTTCTATGTAAATCTTATAGAAATTTCTTATGCGTAATGTTGTGGAAAGAATTTCAAATGAGAAGTTTGAAGTGGAGCTATATCTTGAAAAGCCACGTAAAGAATGGGCTGGTAAATTTGACATTCTTGCATATTGGAAGGGAGTTGAAAAGCAGTACTCTGATTTGGCGCAAATGGTCCGTGATATACTGGCAATTTCTGTATCAACAGTTGCATCTAAGTCGGCATTCAATGCAGGGGGTAGGGTAATTGATAGATATCGAATTAAGTTGCTCCCTAGTAATGTTGAGACTCTGGTATGCCTTATGGATTGGATGTATGGTGTGAATTTTGGAGGTAATACTTTCTTTTCTTATAATTACCACGCATATCTTATTAAATATCTTATTTTTAATTATAATTTAATATTTTTACTATTACTTTTGTCATCTTGTATAGCTGAACCGGATCTAGATCAAGATACCAAAGAATTATCTGAAGCATTTCAAAATATTTTTATAATGTATCCAGCTTCTGCTAAATCATCCACAATTCATAGTGATACAATGTAAGTTTTTCATCTTATAACTTTTCTTTAGTTAATCAATCGTCCCTTTTTTTTATTTGTTATGTTGTATTTCCCTCTTGCTTATTTGGTGTCTTATTTGTCCCAGGAATGTATAAGATGCATTGGCAAGGTCCTTGGTTTACCATTAAGATTTATAATACGATTTGGGTCTTCTAATTGGAACTTGTTGGGCAACAGAGAATAGTTAGAATTTATTGTTAGTGATGAAGGAAATTACATTTTTTTAGTATGTTTATTTGTCTTGAATGAGTATTTTAAATGATAATTGAATTGTACTTTACCAGAGATGCAAGCAACAACTCCAGTTGGTAAAATGAAATAAGATAATCAAATTTCAACCAATATCATTCAATTTCTTACCAATATCGAAGTAAATTGCTCCCTAGTAATGTTGAAGCCCTGGTATGTCTTTAGGATTGGATGTATAATGTGAATTTCGGAATTAAATATATTTTTTTTCTTATAATCACCATGCATATCTCACTAGATATCTTTCTTTCTTTCTTTTTTATTTTATTTATTTATTTATTTTTTTTATTATTGCTATTGCTTTTGTCATTTTGTGTGCTGAACCGGATCCAAATCAAGATACCGAAGAATTATCTGAAGCATTGCAAAATATTTTTATAATGTATCTAGCATCTACTGAATCGCCCACAATTCCTAGTGACACAGTGTCAGTTTTTCATCTTAAAACTTTCTTTCCTTAATAAGATTTGGGTCTTCTAGTTGGGACTTGTTGGGCAGCAGAGGATATTTGAAGTTTATTGTTAATTATGAAGGAATTACATTTTTTTTATATGTTTATTTGTCTTTGAGGGGTATTTTAAGTGATAATTGTATTATACATTACCAGAGATGCAAGCAACAAAATATGTTGAAGATAAACATGCACGTATCAATCAGCTTGATGTAAGGGTTAGAGCTACATTTATCTAATCTAATGGGCAAACCATGAATTAGTCAAGAGTTGGTCAAAGGGGTTCTTGGGCACTACTAATTAAGTTCTGGAGTTATCGATTTTATAAGTCTACCAGTATAGAGAATGATTGTCACCAAGAAGAAACAGACCAACAACTATTAATATCAGATTTTATCGATCGTAATTTCATTAGGATTTTAATGAACTAATAACAAAAGTGGAATGTGTTCGTTTGTACCAAAATTGTACCTCACTATAAATCGTGTTTAAACCGTTTTCTCACACCGATTCTGTACCAAACTATAACAGGACCGTTTTTGCAAATACCGAAACCGTAGAGTACCATGTAAATTCAAAAGTATATGGTTTTGATTTTCGATATTTAAAGTTGGTACTGTACCGATTGACACCCTTACACAGGAGTTCTAATGGTTGAAGAACACCTATGAGAAGCTTATAGTGAAGAGGAGATCCTTTCGGTGACCCCAAAAGGAATGGACAGCAACCACGAAGCTGATCTCCATAATGACTAATGGTGTTTATCTCTTTATTAAGATATGAATATCATGAGAGTTTGCGTTGTTTGACTTTCATTACCAAACTAAAATACAAAAAGAATGTAGGGAAGTGGTCAGTGGATAAAGAGGATTGGTCGGTCTTGTGGTCGTACTTCCCACAATAAGAAAGCGATGGCTGTCGAACAATCAAAGTGGAATTCAATTGGAAATCAATCTCCCAAGACCCCAGGAGGGCATTAACCCCTCCCTCATTGGTGCCAAAATTATTTAGTGGAAGAGGAACAACAACAACAACTACTCTCACAGGCATTTTAACAAACACTTAAAACCTTTTTGCAAGTCAACCATGTATGGAAGAGCTCGATCTGTTCCTTATGGTGAAAATGGCCCAAGCAACACTAGAAAGACAAACATATATGTTCTTTGAAGTATAATAATAAGATTAATTACAACCCACAATAGATTTAAGTTTCACAATCTCTAATCTCTCCCCAATTTTTTGGGAGTTGAGAAGACCATGGCAACATTGCATGGATGGATCAAAGGTCAGGGTCAGGTCAGGTCAATTCATTTATTATAATGCCCACTTAAAATCATGGTTGACTTTTCGTAAAACTGAATGATGCCTTCCATCCAAAATAGAAGTAAACATGAGAATACATGAAATATTTAGTGGTTGCAGTTGACTATTATTATGATGATTCTTCAATTAATCTCATATTAGTGGTTGCATTTGACTATGATTAGCCAATGGCAATGCTTATCTTGATTCAATTAGTATGCCGAGGAAATCTATCTTGTGCTCACCTACTGCGACCTATTATAACATGACACCTCATCGATCACTTTGGTAACAAGTTTCTAGTAGGGCCCATGACCCATATTTTATACTTGGCTTATAAACAAAGACTCTAGTACATCCTTGTAGTAATCCTTTATATTTGTATATTGGATTGGATTTACAATAATATTAATCCTAATCAATGTTGTTGTAATCATTCTGGCTAAGCTCCCCACCTTCTCTTTTTAGGGTTAGGATATTATTATTAATAATGGATCCCAATAGACGAATGTGATCACATCATTTGTTTTGCATTTCAAATGTGCTAGTGCTCGAATCTAATCCTTTCGAGTGTATTGTGGTTTATCCCATAAATAGTTTATGTCACCTGTTCACTAGAGAAGACAATGAGTGTGGGGTAGGGGTGTAAGTTTGGTCCTGACAGTCTTGACCCGCCTTAAACTAGCTCTGATCCCTAATAGGGCTTGAGCTTAAGATTTTGGCCCTGAAGGTGGGTTATGGCAAAAATATTCTGGACCCGGTAGGGCCAAGGGCTGGCCTGTATTACTCTTTGGCCCGCCGGGCCTGTCTCTGATTTTTGAACATGAGTCCAGCCCTGGTTCTGGCCCTAAACCTGACCCTACTTTTGTCCCTAATACTTGATCTCAATGAATTAAGAACATAGACAATGATAAGGCCAATCAAGAGTGCTAAGTATAGGACCAATCAGAACTAGGGACAAGGCCAATCAAGGTCAGGGACAGGGACAATCAGGGTCAAGGACAAGGCCAATCAAGGCAAGGGATAGTACCAATCAAGGCGGGAATGAGCTTGGTTTGGCCCTGTAGGGTTTAGTGTCAGAGACAATAATCATTGGCCCTGAATTAGGGTCAAGGCAAAAATAAACTTAAATTAGAATATATAGGATTGGGCTTTGGATTGCAAAAGCTTGGCCTAGCCCGGCCCAACCGGGCCCTGTTGCATCCCTACGAAAATTAAGTCAAATTCAATAACAATGCTATATCAAGGTTAAAGGCATAGATCTACTGTACTAAAGAGCAATACGAGTAAAGTGGAAGTAAATGAATATTACTAAAAATAATGGAAGGTAAAGAATATTTATAGTTGAACCTGACTTTTTATGGTTGTTAAATTGTCTAGTGCGACATGGATCTCCTTCAAAGTCGACACATAAATAGTAGAGACATAACTATTCGATGGTTCTACTCTTGACATTAGGGTGGCAATGGAGGCTAACATGAGAACTCTGGTTTGCTCACCCAACAAGGCAACAATTCGACAGGAACAATGTGCCAGACGGATATGAGTAAGGTCAACATATCTCCTAACAAGTACAGATCATCAAGCATCGAGACATGAAGCTTTTCCCACATTTTCTATCACCAGGGCCAAGGGTCGAGTCCTCAATGAGGGCGACCGAGGACAAACCCTGGATGGGTCTAGCACTTGCAATCCAGGATTGAACCTCAGCTTTGTTGCATGATGTATCTTCTTGCGGTGTAGCCCCTCAACTCATTCTGGTCCAGCTAGATTTCCGATCTCTCCCGGGTTGAGTGCCTTGGATAAAATTTATATTTAAAAAAATAATAATAATAATAATAAAAAAAACCATATAACGAAAAATAAAAGAGGGTACATGGTATGGGTGAGATGGTAATTTTATATTTTTCAATGCAAAATAGCAAACTACCACGTCTTCAACGTGCATTTTGGACTAACTCGTATGTTGGATCCGTGCTCAGCTGAAGCCTCCCTCACAAAGTCACAAGAAGAATCTAAAAACTAAAGAAAACTAAAGATTCTGATCTAACGGGACGCGAGAAAGGATTAACAACGTTTCGTCTGATCCAGACGTTCACGTGGTGCTCCGAAGTTGTTAGGCACATTATATTATATATATTTTCTAGAAGAAATATCTAGGAGTCAACAGAAAGGAGGAGGCGACGCGTGTCCGTAAAGCGGGAAGATCGAGGATGATATTTATGCCGTTATTCCTATTAATGATTTTTTTCAAAGAAGAGACATGAATCATGATGTGCTGAAGTGACAGGGTGGACCACCGACACGTGCCGATTCCACCGACTTTCGTCTGCTAAAAAGTCACAAAGTCCTGTTTGGGTGGTTTTGACTTTGCTACTCTAATTGACAGTGAAATGCTGGACCGAAAGTGCGACGACCTCATCGACGTGTTCGAGATTTAACACTTCCACCTGGTCTGACCGTTCTCCCGGCTCAGGTGACGAGAATGAGAATGAGAATGAGAATTCAGAAACACAGACTCAGCAGAGCCAATGGAACTGTTCCAGCGCACGCTCCAATTACACGCATGCATGTGTACCTTCTACACGCGCGCATGCGTGCGTCAGACCACTTTATTAACCCAGACCCCTAATTCATATTCCACGTCACCCATAATACTTGCATGTGAATGAGAGTTAAAAACCTACTTCACTCGATCTACACTATCAAACCTAGAAACAATTACGGCATGGATATCTCATTCTTGGTAAACCTAGAAACTATTACTGCTTTGTTGCTTCAAGTCCTACTTGAGATGGCTCAAAAGACAAATCTATAAAAGGAAAATTTTTAGCTCAAGTTACGTACTTAGTGGGACATTATGGCCTACTCTATTAAGAGAAAAGTTTTCTAATCCTTGGCGAAAAATGAGACACAAAAGTATACTAATTTTTTTTCTTTCATGCCCCATGATGTATCCAAAATACTACAAAATGATGTTTCTCGGAATAATACTACACTGTCTTTCTACTATACAGGAAAGAATTGAGCTCTGAACACTGTCAAAATAGACTCATTTTTAAACATGTGATGAAGAAGCATGGGAATAGTACTACCCTCTACCCCTCAAGGGTGAAAGAACTAGAACTCGTTTTCTGTCCCTCCCACCCAAGGAACTATTTTTCGGTTGGTTTCGCCCCCTGGCGAAACGACATTTACATAATATCGCCGATACATCGCAATTTCATTTCTCGCGATATATCGGAAAATATCATTTTTTTTCTTCGATCTTTATATTATTTCTTGCACTTTTTAAGCGATTTCTCTCGCAATTCTATCCCAATCTTACCAATTCTATCCCAATGATTCAAGACTCAAAAGTTAATGTGTTAAATGTAATTAGGAGGAGAATCTACATAGAATAATTTATAAATAGGAAGACATTTTATAGCAAAATCTTCAAGATTAATGAGCAATCTTACCAAGTATATTCTAGTGATTTAGTCCTCAAAAGTCAACATCCCAAATGTGGTTAGGGAAGAATATATACATGAAATACTTTATGGAAACAATTTAAATTATGAATGGATTTTGTAATAGAATCTTCAGAGTGAATGGATAATCATTCCAAGTATGTCCGAATGATGTAGGCCTTAAAAGGTAATATATTAAATATGACTAGGTAGGAGAATTTAAATGAAAGAATTTATA
Organism: Hakea prostrata; assembly: GCF_041222555.1. NCBI lineage: Eukaryota > Viridiplantae > Streptophyta > Magnoliopsida > Proteales > Proteaceae > Hakea > Hakea prostrata. The sequence continues at coordinate 10,803,221 of NC_142608.1, forward strand.
GGAAATAATTTAAATTTATCACATATTTGTATTAAATTAAAATATGCATCAAATATACCAAAATTATTGACAAAAAATACTCAAAACTGGGGGCGAAATTTTCCAAATGGGGCAGCGATATTTCGCCATGTCGCCCGGTTCGCCGCCCAGTGAAACAAACGAAAGTTCATTCCTTGCTCCCACCTTCCTATAATACGGTAGTCGGTTAGTCTTATAGAAGAATAAAAGGCAGCATACCAAATGAAGAATATTCTTTCAATTGCAACCAAAGTCCTCTAAGAAATGTTATTCAAAGTTCTTAAAATAGTAATTTTCTAAAGAGATATTTATTTAAACAAACTCTTAATTAATTGCATGGAATTAATTAAGAGATCAATGGTTTGGGCACTTATCTTGGGCCCCTAGATGAAGGAAATGTGGAATGTGGAGACCGAAAGGAAGTCTTCAAGAGCCAAGATATAGTAGTTGATTGGGTAGAAAACAGTGTTTGGAGGGTCCCCTACCTCCACCCAATTCTTTAAACCAAAAAAAAAAAAAAGAGTTTCTGAATTAATAATTGTAGAAAACAAAGGAAGAACAAACCTGAAAAGGGTTGTATTAAAGAAAAGAGAAAAATTGGAGTAGAAGCAAGGTAAACCACAGTTACCCTTTTGGTTTCTGTTCGTCCTTTAGATTTTTGTTGATGGAGAAGCAGATGGTATTGGAACTCGAAAGTGAAAGAACCGCGTGGGGTCCTCCATATATTTCTCTAGGTTTTCTCTTTCTTCTTGTCAAATCTTTTGGAGCTCTAACAGAGCCTACCAAATCTTTTTCTTCTTTCTGAATTGCTCTTATTCTCATCCAAGTCTTGCTTTAGGTACAGGGAGAGATGTAGTATATAAACCCCCATCCTCTCCACCCTCTAGAGAGCTTCAAACGCATCGTCGCTTATCAAAGTCTTGCCTTCCCACATCTTCTGCAATAGCTACCTCGAACAGAACCTGGGATCTTGTCTTCAACTTCTCTTGATCAGCCGCTCGCTCGCTTGCTTGCTCTCTTTGTGTTTATGTTTCTTTAGTTTTGTCTGTGAATGTTAGTGAACAGGTGGGCATGGATTGCTTCTGGAGTGAATGTATTTGTCAGATGCTGTTTTATTTTCATCGGATTAGGAATTGAGATGGACTCCAGATTCTGAAAGCTTGGATCTTTTGTCTTTTTTTTTTTAAGATTCTGGACAGTTATTTGATCTGGGTTGTCTATATTTCAATCTGCTATTCCCTTCGTTGTTTTATCTTCTTTTTCTTACATTCACTTTCGCAATAAGAGAGCGAGCGGCTGTCAGGATTCTTCCCGTGACAATCTTGGGTTCAGTGTTCTTTTTCTGCTCTTTATTGAGACATGGCAGAAGATAAGACTAGTGGGATGTCGAGGCAGATAGGTGATGAGTCTTCAGATATGCCGCAGAGGGCATCGAGAAGGGCTTGGGGGAAGAACAAGGGCAAGGTTCAGCTTAGCTTAGAGAGGCAGCAATGGAAGCCAGTTTTTGAAGGGGCTTCCACATCACCAAGACCTCTCAAGAAGGTTCGAAGCCCAGAGCGTCAGTACCTAAATGATGATTCCTCTGTTTCGATCACGCAGCAGGGAACCCATGTCCCGGATTCTTCTTCTTCAACTTGTTTTGCTACTGGGAATACTTCAGCTCTCAATTCCCCGTCTTCAAGGCTTGTTTTTCCTTTTGCCTTCGATGGGTCTCAATCCTTTGAGGTACCTGAGGTACCTCAGCAGCATCAGACAACACTTCCATTACCTCTGTTCAATTCTCCACCACCGCAGCCGGAACACTACCACCAATTGCAACAGCAACAGCAACAACAACAGATGATTTCATTCACTCCCCAGATGAGTCAAGGTATGGCTTACCCACCTGGATTCGTCAGTGAAGGGCAATCCTCGCTGCAGCAGGGTCAGCTTCTCCATTATTGGAGTGACGCACTCAATCTCAGCCCTCGAGGTCAGTTGATGATGATGAATGGGTTTGGGCAGGACAGGAGGGCCCTTATGAGGGCTCCAGCACCTTTACCCACCACAAACAAACTCTACAGAGGAGTGAGGCAACGCCATTGGGGCAAATGGGTCGCCGAGATTCGTCTACCTCGCGCTAGAACTCGTCTCTGGTTGGGCACCTTCGACACTGCAGAAGACGCTGCCCTGGCCTATGATCGCGAGGCTTTCAGGCTAAGAGGAGAGAATGCTCGTCTCAATTTCCCCGAACTTTTTCTAGGGAAAGACAATACAGAGAGAGCAGCTGCAACAGCTCCTACTTCATCCCCTTCATCCCCTACTGCCCACCCAGAAAATCGCCAAACTAGTCGGTTCAAGCCACCGCCGCAGCAGCAACAACAATCTCCAGAAGGCCTAAACTTACAAGCGCAGGTGATGGAGATCTTGCCAACACCTCAAGACAATCTGGATAAGAAGCCCAATTTTGAGGGCTATTCTCCTTCCGGATTGGAATCGAGTGGAGTAACAGAAAATACTGAAGCCCCTGCACAGGAACCGACTTCTGCGACATGGGAAGGCGTTTCTGGGTCACCGGAATTTCCATGGAGGGAAATGATGGAGGAGGCATGGTTTGGTGCTATTCCATCTGGCTGGGGTCCAGGTAGCCCTGTTTGGGACCAAATTGATGGCTCGAATAATCTACTTCTGCATCCCAATCTCCCAATTCCAACTTCCTGTCCTCAAGATTTCGATTCCTCTCATATTTCAAATCAGCACACCACCTCTGCTTCTTCTTCCTCCTCCTCTTCCTATCCCATGAACATGTTCTTCTGGAAGGAAGGTGATTAAAATCTGCTATTCTTATCACTCCCGCCCCACATCCACATCCACAACAAGATTAAAGCTTTAGAACAGTTAAACCAACATTCCCTTTTCCTCACCTGCCCCCCCCCCCCCCCCAAAAAAAACTACCTCTGTTTCTGTGATTTTGGTATTTCAGTTAGGCAATTCCCTCATAGTCTGTCTCACCGGTTGCAGGTTTTAAGAAAGTCAGCCCGTGATTTCTTAGCACTAAGAGTTTTTGAAACCCAGTTCCTCTTTTCAATTACTGGAAACTTTCAGATTCTCCTTCACTGCTGCACAAGGCTGTATTTTTAAGGCCCTGCAGCTGTGGGTATCAGTTACTTTGCTTTCTTTCTTTCTTTCTTTCTTCGTTCTCTTCCTTTCTTCCTTCAGAGAATTCGACACTGTAGTTACAAGTGAGCTCCGTGAGTATTTTGGGAACGGAGTTTGCTAGAATTTTCTTCTTATGTTAAGGTACTCTGCATGTAGTAGTAGTCTAGAAATTATGTTCTTTGGGTTTTAGTTGGTTCTGGAGATCTAATATGGTACTGTTGTAGTGATGTAACATATGGGACCTGGAGGAGGGGCAGAGACAGTTTTGTGATCTCACCTCTCCTTCCATTAGTCTACCTATATGATTGATTGTTTGTACAGTATGTTATTCTATCTAAGAATCCTGTCATTTTGTAGCCTTTTGTTTCTTTCATCTTCTCAGAGTTTTTGTTTATTTATTTTCTTGATCAAGAAGAGACAGAAGCATTTTAAATTTAACCAAATAAAACATGAGAATACACAGAATTATGGTTATATTTAATCAAATAAAACTGAGCTCAACACTCTTGAAGGTTTATGTCTTGTGACGATTTCATGTCTGTTAAATTAAGCTGAAGGAATTGTTTAGATGATTGATTTGCCTATATTACCAACTAAATTTGACTAGATGAAACATGAGAATAGACAGAATTATGGTAAAATTTAATCAAATAATCTGACTCTGAGCTCAACACTCCTGGGTTTTATTTCTTATGATGATCTCATATCTGTTAGATCAACCAAAAGAATTTTTTAATGATTGATTTGCGTATATGCCAACATTATAAAGAAAGATTTGCATTTGCTGACTTATAACGCAACTGAAAGTAAATTCAGATCTGAACTCTAAAATATGATCCAAACTTGTTCATCAGCCACCAATGTGGCTCGGGTGAGAACCACAGATTGGTGAGGCCTTCTGAAGCCACTCTTCCTCAGCACTTCCAAGTAATTTTACTACCATAGACTTGCTAAAAGCTATTTTTTCCTCTATTTTATTTGCAGATAGGTTTCTTTAATAAGAGAATCAACATACCAAGCCCTGAATTAAAATAACCATGATCACAATTTAAACGAGCATAAGACAAGAACTGTTACAGAATTGGATGTGGATGGGGAAGAAGTGGGGTCAGTGGCCGTCCCATGATATCATCACATCATTTCTTATTTGCGACGGCACGATATTTATGAACTAGATAAGCAAAAATAGTCATTCTTCAAACACTTCTGGGTGGAGTTATATTGAAAAACAAATAAATAAAGCCTGGGTGGAGATGAGGTAGTGATGGCTTAAGAACACACTATTAAGTTTTCTTTTTCAGGCTTAGCATTGGTGTCATAGAATGCAGCCTCTTTCCTTCAGGCATACCTATAAAGAAATATTGGAAGTGATTGACTATAAAATGTTTGATCAAATTCCAGGATTTGGTGTGATTGAATTATACATCAGTCACTGTTCCTGTTGCAGTCAATTGCCAAGATAGGGATCAGCAAAAGAACAGCTTCTTCATTCTTGGTCATGGGCAAAAAATAAAAATGGGCATGGTCAGACAGCCATGGCCCATCCTGCACAACAGCAAGTGTGAATAGGGGAGTTTATATTGGGCCTATAGAAATAACTTACAAGGTATTTATTTCATCTACCCAATTATAGGCCACATCAGTTTGGCCCATTATTGGCTCAACAACTACTACTTGTTTTTCAGATTTTAGTAGGATACTTCAGAGACTTCTGAGGGAATTCCACGAGTGGGTTTTTAGAAAGTGTTGGGTTTTCTCAGTTTTCCAAGGTCAGATTTCTCATAAGGCCTTAAAATCCATAAACCCAAAAATTTCATCTGTTAAAATTGATATTCATTGCTAACCTGTCAAATGGATTGAAACATTTCTCCTTATTGCTACCAGTTCTGACATGAATGCTGAATCACCTACAGACAACATGGGCAGACCCGGTATAGGTCGGGGCTGCCTCCGACGATCTAGTCAGTGATGGGTACAACTTAAAAAGAGGACTGGTCACAGTCTTCTGAAAGTAAAGAGAAACTATTTGTTACCCTTACCCTATTAATGCCAAGCGTATTTATAGCTTTACCTAATGACCTTGTCATCGTCGGATGTTTTAAGGTGCCGACTCATACGAACAGCTCGATGAACCCGGTCTATCGTCCATGGTATAACACTCTTGATTGCATAATACAAGACAAAGTTGATAATCCCTTGTTCTTGAAGTTTAAACTAACAGAAGCATGAACAAACACCCAGTCTTTTCCCAGCTAAACGGGGTTGGCTACATAAATCTTTGCCTCTCAGAATCAGTTTTCTTTCTTTCTTTCTTCACTAAGTTCTACTTCTAGGATCACCAAATCCTAAGCATTTCATAGGAAGGTGCTGTTTCAGGATGACCCCAGAAAGAGGTTCACCACCAGCCTTTGGCAGCCCAGTCTGGCTCAGCAGTGAGTTCAGCAGTTTGACACGCTTTTGTGTTCAGATCTGCCGGCTCTATATTCTATATAGACCACGTAGTGTGTACAACAACAGCCTAACCTCCATCAATATTCTGACACTGGCAAGCATGAAAATCTCTGCAAAGAAGAGTCCCCCATTTTGCCTTAAAAATCATTCAGTACCTAATTCAGCTTCTTCACCTACAGTGTAGGAGGATTAAAAGGTTTCCAGGAAAACCCAACAGCCCAGTCATTGATACCTCTCTACAGCATAGGCTTCTGAGTTAAAATGGGAAACCGAGCTGTTACCTACTGCCATGTCTCATAGTGAGAGAAAGGTGCAAATGGCTTCAATCCTTATTCAATAATTCAAACAATAAGTAGTACAAAGCACATGCAAGCTTTAAACACCCCAAAGATCAAAGACCATAGAAATGGCCCATTAAAGTCTATAAGATCTCACTTTCCACACTAAATTGATCTCTCTTTCTTTATTCATCTTTATCAGAAGTAAATTGCAGGCCAATAGAGAGGAAGCTACCTAGTTACACATGGGGCCTGCCTTTGTATTATTCAAAATAAACAGACATGTGGGCTCTTCACTTATAATTCTTAAGAAGAATTTAGTGTCTGATGGTTAAAATCGCATCATTTTAGTGCCTTGGAAGCTTATTAAAGGTTATTAGACAGAGTCACTGTCTGTCCCATGCATGGGATCCCATTGGTCCCCTCAGGTGGTGTTTATGCTTTCACTATTATGCCATGGGACCTAATCACCATTTAACTGTAATACCCTCCTCTCTCTCTCTCTCTCTCTCTCTCTCTCTCTGAGGATGATCTCATCTTGATGATACTTTTGGATAAACTATGCATGTAAGAGTAAGAAAGGTAATAGCATTAAAGCATGAAAAGTCAGGTTGTCAATGGATATAGAGTCACTCATATCTGATCCAAAACCCATCAGATTTTGGTCCTGGGGTGAAGCAAGGGTAACCTTCCCTTCTACTGACTTGTAAATCCAAAAGAAGTCACCCCAAATACAAACTCCTCGATCACCAAAAAAAAAAAAAAAACCCAGGAGGGGAAGCACACATTCCAAGTTTACTATAAAACTTGCCTAATTGCCTTCACCATGAGCAGGGAATTTTGAGGATTCAGTTACCATAGCAGATCTTCAACCCACAAGTACCAAAGATCCCAGGGAGGCGGGAGGGGACCATGGTTCTTCTGCAGTAAATGAATGGAAATAAGTGGAAAGCACACCCACCCATTAGCTACTCAAAGTATATCCTTAAAAGATCAACTGTTTTCTCCATATTTATGTTCATTAAGGTTCCATAAATGACTTCTTCCGTGGTGCTTGAGCATCTGGGTTGTCAGTTCTAAGTAAAAGCCCTGCCCAGAACATGGAGTTCTTGGCACTGGCAGAAGCTATTGCCAGGTCTGATTAAGCACAAGATTAATTAGGTTAGATCAAATTAACAGAAGCATTCACAAGTAATAACCTTTCTCCAAATCTTACAGCATTTTGGGTCCTGGAAATTTATCAATGTTCAGTCACGTGGAGAACAATGTAAGACAAATATCATATGCTAGGAAAAAAGCTTGGTATCACTAGCAGAAAGGAGGGTCACATTCACTCAACTTTCTCATTAATATGAAATTAAATACTGGATCATGGATTCTCCATAAACCTAGCAATGATCCTTGCAAAACAAGTATACCTAGGTTCAAATTTTCATCTTTTTTTCTCCTTCCCCTTAAAGAGGGACCTGCTGGCATGCACTTTGAGGAAAAGCTTCTTTCAAAGAAAACATTTACTCATAGGTAAGAAAGTCTGATTTTGGGCTGAGAGCTCTAATGAGGGTGGCCCTGAACTCTACAAACCCTAAGAAGCTCCAGAGTCTAAGGGAAGTCAATAGTGGAGCCATGGCATATGTCTAAGAACTGGGAATTAATTACTCCCTGAGAGCCACCTGTGAAGAAAGTCTTAATCATGAAAGTACTTAGAAAGGTAGAAATTAGCATTTAGCAAACTAGGCAAACAAATTACAGTGATCACAATCTTACAGTTTTAAGCATAGAATATACATTGCTTGTGTCTGAAACATAGAACTCAAGCACACAGATACTTATATACAATACCTAACTTGTTTCACATGACCATTATCAGGATCCAGAAGCATCAAAAAACATGTGTGTCAGCCATTCCCAATTTAGCAGCTAAAGCTAAAAACCCCAAAGGAGGTACCTTTTGAGATGTTCTCAATAGATGTAGGTGTAGCCCAGAACTATATCATAAAGGGCCTGAGAGAGGCTAAAACCTCCCTTGCAGACAGAGTAGTTTCCTTTAAACAATTTGTTTCTAAGCCCAGCTTTTGATGTATCTCTTTCTGATATTTGTTTTCTTTCTCCACCCTGTTTGAAATCTATGTTCAATTCATTCAATAAAAGATTGAATTCCACCAAAATCTCTAGTTCTTTTGGGAAAATTTTAATGCTGCTTATCTTCTTTGTTAATAGAGCACAAAATGTAGTTGTCCACCAATACCCAAAAAGGTAGTGTAGAGAGACTTTAAATTACTCCATAAGGGGTTCTGGGAATCCACTTTTCTGATGGATCTTCTACAGGTTATATGTCACTGTCTACCATTAGAGAATTGATACAACCTTCCTACAAAAGGGTTTTCAATAAAAAAGGAAAAAAAAATTGAAACCACATGTAGCATTAGGGCATGAATGAGCTAACAAACATCAAAGATGGAGAGAGACAGGTCAAGGTATGTGAACAAAATTGAGAGGTTGTTTCATAAAGATAAGTTCCTATACAAGTGCAAGAGGGGACATGTTTTCCTTTACATTGTGTGTCAGGTTGCAGTTTTGGAAATCTAGGACACTTAAGTCAATTTAAAAGGCCAATGCAAGAATTTTGGGTTATCTGATGTGGATTGATATTTCAGAATTTCTGTTTTTTTTTTTTTTTTTTTTTTTTTTTTTCACCCATATGTATGATTGAACAATAGTTTTTCAGAATAGTGATATGTATGAATTTCTTCTTATTTTTTATTTCATTCTTTTATTAACTTTACTAGTCTTACAAATTGTTTTAACCGTTGCGATGTAGATGTAGGTGAGGTCCTCTATGATATGGCACAGGCGATGTATTCTCAAGCGGCAAATAGTGAAGTGGCATATGTTACCAGGCATGGTGACATCTTTCATTGAAAAAAAAACTTGTGGATGCAAAAAATCCCCGCTGGGTAAGCAGCTTGGTCCGCTTAAGCAAGGTTCCGGTATCGAAACCTTGTGGATGCAAAAAATCATCGCTGGGAGACTCACCCACCATAGTCAGGTGTGCGACCCGGGTCCAACACCGGATTTTCAAGGCAAAGCCTTGGAAACCGGGGTTGGTAACCAAAAAAAAAATTATTTTCAAAAAAAATAATCCTTTTATTTTTTTGGTTAACGTAAAAATCCTTTCTTTTTTTTTTTTTTTTTTTTTTGGGTAGAAAAACATCTTCATTCAACAGACGGCCAAATCGAGGCTGTAGAGATCAAATCTACAAGCCAAGGAGTGGAAGTAGACCAAACAGTCGTTACCGCCAGAGACTGGGCCTTCCTAGCTAGGTGGTCAACAACATAATTGACCTGACTAGGAATAAAGTTAATATAACATAGTTCAAAATAGGGAGTAAGATGTTTGATATCTGCAATGATGAGCTCTAAGTCTCTTCTAATTGGACTGGCATTTTGAATGTAGCCCAGCACGAAAAATTCCTTTCACTATGCAATAAAGACTCACTACGCCATTTAAGGTCGACAAACTCCTATAGAGCTTTAGTTTGATCTCAAGTAGAATTGCAACTGGTTTAGATTGGGTTGGGGCTTTTTAAAGCTTTAACCCTAACCCTGGTTTCTTAGCCCGTTCTTAATCGTAACCTTATAAGACTGAGTTGGGTCAAGCTAGACTAGACACTTAATCTTGACCCTAATCCTAACCCTAACATTGACATGTAAACTAACTATCCATATTTCAACATCAATTTAGCATTAAAAAAATAAAAAGAAGAAGAAGCAATCAATTTGTCAAAACTTGCCATTAGTTAAAAACCCACTTCCTACAAAACTTTTGGCTTTGTTTACACCTTATGATAAATTTAGTGAGATAGAGTGGCTCATGTTTAGCCGAAATTTATGGTTCTTTTTGGTCTTAACCCTTTAATCAACTTTTCTTTTCTTCTTAATTTGTCTTTTCTAAATATAAAATCAAAAAATAATACAAAACCTTATCCCAATCTTTATCAAAGAATGTAAGTAATCATCCAATCATATTTTAGTTTACCAAGTAATAGCATATTCTTCCATGAACATGCCAAACTTTTGTTTGTGTTGAATTGTGAACTTAGCAATTTTTTTTCTTCTTTCAAATCTAACGGTTATGATCTCTCCTGATTTTATGTTTTTTTGGAAGTTGAGGTTCATCTGGGCTAACTTGCGCGCACTTTGATTATATCCTCAGGGGGAAGACGTTGTTTGCAACCCACGATCTCTCACTAAGAAGTATGGATCTCTACCACTCTATCAATTCTTCATTAGCAGTGCTAGAGATACTTACACAACAACAAACAAAGATTCAAATATCACAATCTAAAAACAGTGCTAGAGATATTTATGCAACAACAAACAAAGATCCAAATATGTACACCCTTTTCATATACTTAGATGTGGAAATGATATATTATTCCTTATGTGCTAAAGCCTAGCGTTTCAATGTGAAATCTTGGTTTTTCTTCTTCCCACAAAACAAGTAACTTGAACCATAATCCAAAACTACACATTTAGGAAGAAATTAAAAGTTAACAGTAATTGATAATCATTAAAGATGTGAAGTTTAAAGACTATTAACAGAGAAAGACAAATGCAAATGACAAGAAACATAGCTTTTAGACTTAATAAGTAAAATTAAGAAAAAGTATTGTCGGCATAGCACCAGAAGGTCTTGAGGATCAACCGGAAAAGGGAACCAGAGAGACCCACCAAAAGCAAAAATTGATGAGATGAATTGAATTGAATTGCTTTAGAAGACATGAAAACGAAGAAAAGACGTTATCAAGAAGATTAGAAAGTAAAACAATGGGAATTTGTTAAGCTTTGGATTAATGGTAAACACTCTTTTAGAGAAATGTCATTGAGATGTTTCGTTTTTATCAGACATTTGTAAAGACGATTAGAAAGTGAAGCAATGAGAATTTGTTTGCTTTGGTCTGTAACTTACTTTTAGAAAGATGATAATCAAGATGCTTCCCTTTTCTATTTTCCATCGCTCTCAACAGGGAAGAACCAAACCAATGAACAGCAAAATTTCTTAGACCAGGGTTCTATTTTGGCTTTTTTTTAAATTTCCTTTTTCTAGGGTTTTGTGTTTGTAATCTTTATTTTTGTTCGTAACCCTCACCAACCCACATGAAAATTGAAATGAAATTTGATCTGAAACACCCATTATCAAATAGTTACAGAAGGTTTTCCGGTTTTCTATTGGAATGAGATTTTTTTTCATCATTGATTCCTCACTAAAGTTAATTTCTTTTATCAAAAAAAAAAAAGGATTTGGGTCTTTATAATTGTTGCGATAATATTACATACGAAGAATTTGGATCCTTGGAGACCTAACTCTGTAGGGGTGCAAGTTTGGCCCTAATCCGCTCCTAAGCTCGCCCTAAGCTCAAATAGGGTTTGAGCTAAAGATTTTGGCCATAAGGGCGGGTTAAGGCCAAAATATTATGGCCCTGAACTAGGGTCAAGGATGGGCTTAGGATTACTCTCTGGCCCGCCTAGCCCAGCCCATCCCTGATTTTGGTCCTAATCTTGGCCCTGATTTTAACCGTGATTCTAGCCCTGATCTTGGTCTTGATTTTGGCCCTGATTCTGACCCTGATGTTGGCCCTGATATTGGCCATAATCTTGACCTTGATTTAAGCCCATGATTTTGGCATGATTTGAATCTGGACCTTCTACCCATATGGGAGAGGAAATAATTATAATCCACATGGGTGAATATTTGACACATGTCAAATTTTAAAAACATGATCATGTTTTGTAAAAAATTAATAAAAATAAATTATATCTTCATTACCAATGTAGTAAGCATCCACTTAATTTTTGACCCTTATCATGTATTAGATTTTTACCCTAATCTTCACATTAACATGGATATAACTATAAGTCTTGACTTTGACCTTCAGTCATTTTGATCATATTAGACTATGAGTTCATTTTTTATATTATTTTTAAGATAATTTTTATTTTTCGAACTAAGTCATTTTTAGTTTCAAAAAATCATTGATTTTTTTTTTTTTGACTAAGGTGAAATAATATATTATAAATAATAAAAACTAGTATATAGAGAATTAATATTAGCTAGTCCTGGAGACTTACAAAAAAAGGGATTTGGGTGATTTATAATTGTTGAGATAATATTACATAGGAAGAATTTGGATCCTTGGAGACTTACTTCTAGTCTATTATGCCAGTGCTAAGAGGTGGATCTATTCTTCTAAATTAATGTGTAGTGGAATAGTGTGTGAGGAGCACAAACCAAGTCAGCCCTTTATTTTCGAATATCGGCCCCCTTCTGTTCAATTGTCCATCAATTAAATAATGTTATGCGATCAAATAAGAATCCAATGATCAATGATTTACATATGGGTTTGTAGGTCAACTTTAAATTTCATCTCAACAATAGATATAGGGGCTCGACTTCAGTGCTGCTCAATTAATGCACAACACTGTGAAATCTCCGGGAGTTGCGCATTAATTATGCAACACCCAAGCAATTTCCCATATACACGGTTTGACATATCGAACAGTGTCACCATGTTGGTGACTTGTGACACCACCGACACGGTGACATTTTTGCCGATATGTCGACTTTTGGAAGGGGTGTAGATGAAAATTTGCCCCCCGGTTCGGAGGGTATGTAAGGTCATTTTAGTTTGAATATTGTTGTGTTGCCTAATTTGAGGCTAATAAACACATTGGGAGCATTATTCTAGCCTAAAACATCATTTAATCTAAAGTTTCTGATTGACACATGCCAAGCTATATGCAGCCAAAATTGGAAGTTTGGAAAACTCATATAAACTAATGTACAAATGTAAAGAGAATAAAAATATAAAATTGATGAAGAGAAGTATTAAACTCTATAATTCATTATACAATTATGTTGAGTATGGCTACATGCTTCACATTTTGTTGTCGACAGACACGGGGGAGGCCGTCCGGTGGGGTGTGGGGCAGTGCCCCCGGAACCCATAGAGGTCTTACATCACTTTGGCAAAAATAAAATGAAAAATTGGTGAAAAACCAAATGAAATTCTTGTAAATATGATGAATTTGGCGATATATCGTTGAAAAGAAAAATGCCTTCGCGAATCGTGACGTTTTGTATAAATCGTGTCGGGGACCCCCAAATGACAGGGCAATATATCGCCCACTTTGTTCATTGCCCATATACAGGGCAATAGGGTCACGCAACACAAAATCAAAATCCTCCAATCACAAGGTAAGATGTCAAAAGATTAAAAGATCCACTCTTCACCCAAATCTTACTTCTTAAAAAAAAAAAAAAAAATCCAATGCAATAATGGGGTGAGTAAATAATTTTTCATTGAGGTCGTGTGCTCTATATGCAAAGATCACATAGAGATTTGGATCTTCACATACACCGCATATATCCTTTTATGATCCAAATTTAATTTAATCCAGTTCATGCACGGCCACTACTATTTGCCTAATCAAACCCATTTCCATTAATTTTTATATAATTAAGCAACTCTATAAAGCAGCAAGGTTTAAAATCTTAATTCAAAATTACACCAGGATTATAGATGATTTAGCTCTGAGTTTGACTCATCACGTCTTGAGATTTAATTTAAAATTCTAATAAGAAAAGTCTTCCCATTGGATTATTACAATCAAACAACTTGCTTCAATAATATGAAATATTAATTTTGAATTAAAACAGTCTGAAAAAAACAGATAGAGATTATGGTTTGATTGATTAAATTATGAGGAAGAACATGAAATAATAGAGAATTATTGTGATCTCTGGTGCAACCCCTTTTGTCTTTCTATTCTATTAATTAATTAATTAATTAATTAAGATTAGAAGTTAATTAATAATCAAACATGAAAATGGGAATCCCTTCACCCTTTGAAGCAAAAACAGGCTGTGGAGGAATCAACCCACGCGGTCTGTTCTGTTCCATTCTCTTCTTCTACGTGGCTGCTTCAACTTAAAATTTTATTATTTCAATTTATTAATAATAGTGGAAGTGGAAGTGGAAGTGGAACCATGTAATGTAAAGTGAAAAGCCAACCATAAACCATTCTTTCTCAACCCTAATTGCTACACAATTAATCTTTAAAACTAATATGAGAGTTTCTTTTTAATGAAAAAAAAAAAACCCTAAAAAGGGAGTTGTTGAGTGTAGAAAATTTGACCTGGTTATCCTCATAAACTATTATTTAATATATTTGTGATTTCACACACTTGAATTAAAAAAATTTGAGGTCTACAAAATCAATATGATAATCCCAAAGTTATAAAATTTTGATTGATTTTAGTAGGTTTGAGATTTAGAAATCAGGATGGATGGTTGTAAATTGTGATGGCTCTGTTGCTGGGGTACGGTGGTTATGGTTTTATTGGTAGAATTTTCACTGGTCAAGTCATTCTTGTAGTAGTTGGAGAAAGTCCTGTTGCAAATGTTTTGAAGGATGAAATTAGAGGCAATAAGATGTGGGTTAGCACATGCTCACCAACATGGTGTGACTAAAATTCAAGTGCAGTTTAATTCCCAACTTTTAGTCCACACTGTCATTGGCAGGTTAAGTGCCCCTTGGGTTGTGCTGGACCTCGTGGAAGATATTGTCGACCTCGTGGAAGATATTGTCGACCTTCAATCGATGTTCCAACACTGTGTTGTCCTTCACCATGTATGTGAAACAAATCATTGTGCTGACTTTCTCGCCAACTTTGCAAGATTTTCTCCTAAGATAAGCCTGAGCCCTACCGCCCTCCCCCATAGGCTAGCTGAGCTTATTCAGTCAGATGCCAAGGGAAAACATTATCTCATAATATATTATTTCCTCTCTTTTTTCCTTTCATTTTTCTTAGTTCAATATAAAGCACCTTTTACCCCCAAAAAATTAAGATTTTTTTTTTATTATTATTATTATTATTGAATTTTAAGGATTTAGTTTGCTTCATTGAAACAGTCTTTCAACAAAAATTATTGGACTAAGGTTTGCATAGAAAAATTATCTTCCAGACTTTACTTATGCGAAAACTTTTCATACCAGGATTGCTTTTATTTGTTTATTTATTTTTTTAGAGTTTCAATTTATTATAATATTAAAGACAAATCTTTATATCTAGCTTGTATGAAATGAAATGATCTTGCTTTCGTGTAGGCAAACATGGGAACTACTTAATCTATGAGACTTGACTTTCTAATGAGCTTTTCAGTCAAATTTGATCTTCTAATTCGACGGTTAAGAGTAGTATGTAATAATTATTTAAAACTAAAATTGCATATTTGCTCACGTATATTGATTATGTAAAAGGGTTCTGTCATTCGTTTGAAATTATATTTAGATAATTATATTGAACCCTTTTAAACTCGAAGGGTTGCTTCGGCTGACAAAAATCAACGCCTACTAATATGAGGTCAAAAGTTTGAATTTCTTTACGGCTAGGGAAGAAACCCACATATGTATATAATAGTTATCTCCCCATATATAAAGCTATGAACACTTTTCTAGTGGGAACTAAAAAGACTAATCGGGTTTTGCTTCGTGGAAATTATGTTGAGAGGTGATGTTATTTTTGCTTGTTCTAGTGGCCGTGCTAATGTGGGTGTTTTTCATGCTGAGATGCTTGTAATTTGCACGACAATACTGTTGTAATAAGGTTTTGATGCATTCAAACTCCCAAGTGGCAATTAGGACTTTACTAGGTACTTACCGCCCACATTAGAGAGATATTACACATTGTTGAGGATATTCTTCACTTGAGATCTTTGTTTCACGAGTGTATTTTGGTGCATGGAGTTAGGGAGACTAATAGGTGCGCAGATTATTGAGTCGGATTGGCAACAGCAGACCAAGAAATTCTGTTGGATCCTCTATCTTTGCTTGCTCAATTCTCTCAATATGTTGTAGTCTTGTAGAAGAGCAGCAGAGTCGTCGGTTCTTTAGAACATAATCATGTATTATTGTATGTATTCTATTTATTTCTATTAATATAAAGTTTCATTTTCTCCACAAAAAAAAAAAAAATCAAAACCCATAAAAGTTTGAGTTTATCCAGATGAGAGGCTGCGAGAAATACAAACTTTGTAAATTAAAACCACACAAAATCATAGATCATAGCCCTAGACTATAGATATGTTAATCTCATAGCAATACAAGACCATTTTTAAGCCATCAACAAAGCAAATATCAGAAAATGGTGAGTAAAACTCGAAATCCTATATTGAACATCATTATTATCTTTATTTTCTTTCTTTTTCCCCATTAACCCAAGCATCAAGGCTTTGGTCTGATTGCTTACACGAGTCTACACTAACCCCATAATGACATGTATCAGACCATATCGAAGTTGAATAAGAACCATTCAACTGAAACCAACGAAGAACACCACGCATTGCGTGATCCCAAGTAATTGAGAAATCAAACTCAAGACGTTATACTTCTTTAGACGATCATCCTTTAGCCAACTCTGACTATTCGCTTGGGGATTTCTCTTATAACAATTTCATGGTCACCCCATGCATTTGACTATTTTCAGATAATGAATTTGATTAATAAAAATAATAATAAAATTAAAATTAATTTTACTCTAATCCCCAACCCAACAAAACAAATCCCCTTAATTTAATCTATGAATATCAGATAAGTGGTCCAATTCTGATATGATATGGTCCTAATCAAATTCAAAACTCAAGTGATTTTATCAAATCAACCTGAAATAGAATCAACCATGCCCAATTTCTGAGTTGGTTTATCTTTATCCTTACCCTTTCGGAGGTTCTAAGGTTCAGGCTTCAGGGATTATAATTAAAAATTTTGGAGATCAAAAAAAAAAAAGAAAGTCCATTGCATGAACATGATAATAATATAAATATATAATATGAAAATGGAATAAATGAGGTGGACCAGCTTGGAAACTACTTCTTCAATCAGCACAACTGTCCCCACAAATGTTTCTATTTCTAATTCTTAATTCCTAATTCCTAAATCCTTTTGTTTTGCTTTGATAATAATGTTTCTGTTTCTGTTTCTATTTCCACCGTCTCCCACCGTCCCTCTTTAAGCTACTGATTTCAAGCTCTTTCATTCTTTCTATGCTTCTTCCTCTCATTCACTTTCTTTATTCAAAAGGGAAGGGAATGGAATTAATAACACATTTACACTTAACCACCTTCAACACCATGCTTTAAGGTCTTTTCAACTACAAGAATGATTTTTGTTCTTCTTATTTTTTAATTTTCTTTTCTTGGGAGAATATGATTTTTCTTTCATTCACATTCTAAATGTGGAAATGATTCAAGTTTAATCTTCCTAATTGGTATTAGTAATTCTTTCCTTATTAATACTTGGTTGGTTCCTTACCAAGTAGTAAAAGCTGTATTACTTTTAATTATTTTTTTCTTCACATTTTACAAAGTCAAATAATATTCAAAGTTCTATCACCTAGGTCAAATAATATTCTAAGTTTACCCCTTCCACTGTTCAAGAGGCAAGTCCACAACTCTAGGAACCCTTTAACATGCTTTAGTTTATAGCTCAAATTATATATCGGAAAAACTCTAAGAACACTAACCCCACTTGTGGAGGTCGTATAACCTGAGCTAAATTCGACTATCATCCGAATCAGACTAAATTTGTTTGAAAAATGAAGGAATATTATCCGAATTTGTCCGATATAATAAGATTTGGATATGTTATTGTCATTATCCAATCTGAATCCGATCCATTTACTCCCCTACTTAAACACGCTTTAATTTACAGTTTAAGTACAGTTACTTCACTTGAGGAGATTGTATAACCTAAGTTGACTAACACAGAAAGCCAAGCTTGAGACTTTTGCAAGAAGCACTCCGCCTAACAAACTAAGATTTCAAAGAAAAACTTGTATCTCTTACAATCTTTTCCATCTTAGAATTCTATAGAATCTTCAAAAGCTACTATGGGGAAGCTTGTGCTTCTGACCCTTTTGTGAGATTTTCTCTAGGAAGGTTTTTTGGGTTTTTTTTTTTGGGTAGGGGGGATGTATTTGCTGTTTTGTTGGGTTTAAGAATTTTACCATAAATTTGAAACCAAACAGAGATGTAAGAAAAGAGAGTGTCTTATGAATCTTAAATGAAAGAAAGGGAAAGAGAGAGAGAGGTAGAGAGAGAGAGAATGAGAGCTATAAATCTAGAATGGGCAGAGTACCATATTGGTAGTATGGTCCCAAAACAGAATGGAAATAACAACAAACACTGAATTCCTACTGGGTGCTTCTCATCCTCGTCCTTTCAAGCTGTAAACTCTCTCTGCTGGAGCCACTCAGACACCATGTGCCCACCCCCTGCCATCCCCATCCATGACCCCCATCCATCCATCCATCCCATCCATCATGGAACTAACTATAAATAACTTCCTATTTGGGCTTGGGCTTGGGCTTAATAAAGGCCCACTTATCTAAAGCCCATCTTCCAAACCCAATTAATAAATACTGGATAAGGGTGGGTGGAAGAAAAAAAAGAAAGAAAGGAGAAATTGTGGAGAGGGAAAGGTATCTTCCGGTGAGTGTAAGTTACCGGTGAAATTGAGATAAATGAAATAATTACAGTTAAGGGAATTTTTAAATTCCAGTTATCTTCGGAGAGTTAATTAAAACTTAAAAGAGAGAGTAATTTATTTATATTTTTGTTAATAAAAAGTGGATAAATAAAGAAAGCAAGGAAGAGAAAGATGATGGTCGACGAAGAAGAACAAAGAAGACGGTGAGAGAGAAAAAGAAGGGAAGAGATCCTTAGGAACCAACTCATCAACTCAACTCATCAACTCAACTCAACCCAAACCAAACCCAACAAAGCAAATCAACCAAAACGAAGAAGAACAAATCCATCTACAGCAGCCGAAGCAGCAGTAGCAACAACAACAACAACAACAACAGGATTTGCACGAACCGCATAGGGCTTTGTTCCTTTTATTTGGGATTGGGATTGGGATTGGGCATTTGGTCTTCTAAGCTAGTCTCTCTTGAACTCTGCAACTTTTAACATCATTGGATCTGAGTTTCCCACCTTCAAGTACGGACAGATAGAAAGAGAGAGAGAGAGAGAGAGAGAGAGAGAGAGAGAGAGAGAGAGGAGATGATCGAGGCTTTTGAGTTCTAAAGGTTCAAACTTGTCGGATCTCCCTCTCTCTCCCGAATTTCGATTAGATTTCACATTTGCTTTGTCTTTTGTCTTGTTTCTCTGAGTTAATTTCTGGGAGTGGTTAGTTGGGCTGGTTGGTCTGTTCGTGGGGTAGTAAAATCGTTAACTGCAAATCGATGCGAGAAAATGTGGGCAAGTGTCGTCTTTGTGTTTCAGTTGTTTGCCAGAATCACTCTCTCTTGTTCTGTTCTTCCTCTTTCTTCGCCATTTGTTAGATAACACAAAAAGGACACGAAGAGAAAAAAAGATTTAGCAAGTCAACAATCAGTCGTCGTCGTCGTCGGCGTCGTCGCCGGCTGCGGTGGTGGGCGATCAGGCGATCGGATCGGTTTGGACAGAGACAGTGGCGTGGGGGCATTGGGTGCCCGATGGGAATGGTCGAATGACGACCAAGGTGGGGGTGGTCGTGGAAGAAGAGGAAGAGTGTTTCTACGAGTCACTCGATCGAATCCTCTCTTCGTCCTCTACTTCTTCTTCAACTTCAGGGGCCATCTCTGAAGACGAAGACTCCAATTATGCATCAGAGATTCCACCCGTTCCCAGATTCCCTAAGGCCTTCTCCAACTATGACATCTGGATTGCCGAACCTGCTTCTGTCGAGGAGCGCCGCAAGCGTCTTCTCCGTGAGATGGGTCTCGCTCGCGATCCTTCTCTCTCCAGGACCAGGTTAAAAAATTCTCTCTCTTCCTCCGAGGATCATTCCACCGTTACCGCCTCCGCCTCCGCCTCCGCCGCCGCCGCCGCCGCCGCCGCACCCTGCTCCAGGGAAACAGAATTTGGGAGGTCTGCGTCGGCGGATCAGCTGCTCTCTTCACGGAAGCAAGCGCAGCAGCAGGCATCTGACGTCGCCTTCGATTCGAACATCTCTCGATCTAAGTCCGAGGGCGGCGCCGCTGCCGCTGACGGCGGCCCTTCCTCCCTCTGCCGTCCACCTATCGGAAACTGTAATTCCTCCGTCCCTTCTACTTCTTCTGCTGATTCTTCTATACATTCCATTCAATCGGTTGGGGAATCTTATATTCCCGTTCAGTCGGTTGGAGAGTCCTCTTCTTCTCTTCACCTTGTAAATAATAATCGTCATATTCTTCTTTCTAAATCTCAAAGCAACAACGGCGGCAGCGGTGGATCTCCTAATGCCAATGTTGCTTCCTCTCCCAATAAACCCCCTACCGGCAAATCGTCCCGGAGGGTTGAAGAGACCAGAACAAATTCCTCACCCGCCGTTCTGGCAAATCCAGATTGTGGTGAGTTTGGTGATGACACGGATAGCCCTGGTATCGTCAGTGTTCCTGACCAGGTTTGCACAATCAAGAACTTGGACACTGGTAAGGAGTTTGTGGTCAATGAGGTTCGAGAAGACGGTTCGTGGAACAAGCTTAGGGAAGTCGGCACTGGCCGGCAGCTCACCATGGAGGAATTTGAGATGTGTGTTGGTCACTCCCCAATTGTTCAAGAATTGATGAGAAGACAGAATGTGGAGGCACAGAACGGTAAGAATGATGAACTGGATTCCAATGTCAATGGTAATGTTGGCAGTGGATCCAAAGTGAAGAAGAAAGGGAGCTGGTTCAAGAGCATCAAGAATGCTGCCAGCACGGTGACTGGTCATAGAGAGAGGCGCAGCAGCGATGAGAAGGATACCTCATCCGACAGGGGCGGGAGGCGATCAAGTTCAGCCACTGATGACAGCCAAGATGTCTCATTTCATGGTCCTGAGAAGATTAAGGTACGCCAATATGGAAAATCTTGTAAAGAACTCACTGCTCTGTATAAAAGTCAAGAGATACAAGCTCACAACGGTTCCATCTGGACCATCAAGTTCAGCTTGGATGGTAAGTATCTTGCAAGTGCCGGCGAGGACTGCATCATCCATGTCTGGCAGGTTGTGGAAGCAGAAAGGAAGGGTGATTTGTTGACGGAGAAACTGGAGGATGGGAATCTGAACCCTTTCTTTATGGCCAACGGTTCACCCGAACCAACATCTCTGTCACAAAGCATTGACAACCATTTTGAAAAGAAAAGAAGGGCAAGGACATCTACTGGCCGGAAATCTATGAACTTAGACCACATTCTGGTTCCAGAGACCGTGTTTGCACTTTCAGAGAAACCAGTGTGTTCTTTCAAAGGACATCTTGATGACGTGCTTGACCTTTCCTGGTCCAAATCTCAGGTTAGCCTACCATTCTGCTTTGCTGATATATTATTCTCCATTTTGTTATATAATTATTGAACCCTACAAGTGATGATTATCTGAAACTAAACCATGGAGAGAATTATCCATGTTATGGCACTTCCTTATGCTCTTATGGCAAACTTAAGTTATTAATGTTTGGAATAGACCTGATATGATAACAATTGTACCCTAGTTTCTGATTAGTATTATTTGAACTGGATTAAGGAAATAGAAGTTTCTTATGATTATTAGGGAGGAACTTTATTGCTATAGGCTCTGGAATCTTGAGAACCGAGGTGCATCATGTATAACTCCAAGTGTCCACTTTCATACAACTGTCAGTTTTAGGATGTAGGTAGTAGAAACTAAGAGCGACCATATATTTCTGTTCGTTTCGAACCCTTCTAACAGTCCCCATGAAATAATGCTCTTGATCAATTGCTTCTCTCCAAGTGTATATCTTGAGGAATGACCATGTCATGGGAATGCTTACATTATGATGGATATTTCACAAGTTCTATCATACTGTCATTTTCTGAAAATTCTTTAACTTGGTGAGGTGGTTGACATTTCAGATTTATGTATGTAATTCATTTCATTGTTGTGCTAAATCTAATCTTTGGTGTAAATTGGCTGTCTATTTTTGGCCACTTGTGTAGAGATTCTTCCCTACAACAGCAGTAAAGTAGCTTGGCACTAAAAATGTGGGACTAGACTAGATCTATTTGATTTTTATTTAAGTCTTTATTTGAGTTCTATTTGAAGTTGTAATCCTAATTGGGATTTAGTTGATAACCCAAGTTTTAGCTTGAGTCCATGTTTGAGTTTTATGTTAGCCGTTGTGGCTGTAAATATAATTGTAATTGCTAAATTGAGTCTGTGATTTAATGAATAAAGAAAGTATTGTTCTGAGCAATGCTGAATTCTTAGGTACTTATCTCTTCCCCCATACTAAAAACACCCCCTGCTGTAGTCTATTCGATCTCTTGAAGCCTCATTCTGGTTGCTCGACATTTTTTGTAAAGTTCAACTATTAGTGCAGCCATTCAAGCTGTTGTTCAAGAAGTTCTTCAACATCAGCAAGTTGTTTCATCCCCTGCCCCAATTCGTCTTCTCTTAATCCTCTCCATCCCCAGCTGTTCACGCTTCTGTTCAAGAAGTTCTCTTTCTCTGGACTTTTATTCCCAAAACCTGAATTCTTGATTGACCAATCTAGCTGTCAGAATACCACCATATTTGGATTGGATTTCCCTCCTACCTTGGGAAAACATCCAAACTCCTGCGTTGATTGCCCTGAAGTATTCCTTTTCCAAAAAGCCAGAAACCTAACCCTAAGTTAGTTGCTCAAATTCAAGTTGAACAGACTTGCTAACGTTAAACCTGAATGTAACCTTTGCTGGTATTATCCCCTTCGTAGCCACATCAATTTATCTAAACTTGTAATGCAGCTGCACTGCCTTGGACTGACACAAGCCCAACTGGTTTCCAAATAGAGATGAATCAAGTCCAACTTCAGTCATGGATCTAGTAGAATTTGGGGAAATAATGCTGTTTATTTATTTAGAAGTTAGATTCATAGGGTATATGTATATATATTTTAAAACACACACACATAGTGAAATGCGGTCAGAGATATGAATTGAGTTTACATATTTGATACTCAATGTGTCCAGTTGTCTTCGGAGCTACCAATTTGGGAGGTGTCTTATTTAATTTGTTAGAAGGTTAAAATGGATGCGTATAAGTTTATTTTGTTGCATCTACGTAATTTTAGGTGATCTTAATTGGGAAGATGGATTGAGGAATTTGACTACCTTTCACCAGACATGGTACAGGTTAAATTTCAAACATTTTTTTAATCATACGTCTGCCTAGCCAATCTACTGGAGTAGTATTGGCTGCTTTCAAGGCTTAGAATTTCCAATCCTTCTTTGGAACTATCAGTTTGGAAGAGTAGTCATGTTTAATTTGTTAGAAGGCTTAAAAGGGAACTTTAAATTGAGCAAGTATAGTTTATTTTGTAGCATTTGCACAAATTCATTATCAGCTTAGTGGGATAGTGGAATGAGGAATTTGGTCTTTGTTAAGGCCTACCTTGGCTACCGTCCAAGGGACATGGTACAGCTTGAATTTCCAACATTTTGATTCTTCGATGCCCTTCAAATTTGATACACTTAGGAGGATAACAGCTTTAGAGAAATTGCAGATGTTGGATGAGCTTAATACCAGTTGCTTTGGAATGGGAACTTAGATAATGAAGGCTAAATCTTTTTGAACGCTAATTTTCTACACTGTGAGCATAGTTGTGGTGGCATCTGGGCGATACAAAGCACCGGAGAGGGTAAACAATCAAATTGCCACTAATAAGGTGCCCAAATCAACCAAAGTGTTTGGACGCGTAGGCAATGACTTGACAATTATATTGGGTTGCAAGAATATTAGGCTGCGTTTGTTTGCTGGAATAAAGGTGGTGTGGGAAAATTCTTGAAAAAGCAAACGTTTCCTTTAAATCCTAAAAGTATAGTTTGTTTGGTTGCTTGGGGTGGGAAAGTTAGAGACAAGTTTCCTTAAATTAAGGAAACTTGTCTAATGAGGTGGCAATCTAACTTTCCCACCCCAAACCTTTTCAAATCCCCACAAAATGTGTGGGACTTTGTGGAAAAGTGTGGAAAACCAAAAAGTGGGACCCACAATTAACACTTTTCCACAAAATTCCTTCCTTTCCTTTCCTTCTCCCTCACCCCACTACACATGGGGCCCACATGTTTTTTTTTCCTCCCCTTTTTTCCCACCCACCTTTACAAACAAAAGCAGCCTTATGGAGTTCATATAGGATATTCATGTTGGTGGGTTGCTTCAGGGTATGTAAGAATACTTATGTTTTCATTACCTTTAATTGCTTCCAGGCAGATTCTTAAGTTACTCTAGGTTGGACATCTGTGCCCATTTGTAGGAATTGATGGAGGTTTTGTTGTCCACAGTCTCAGTAGAGAAGTGCATAATGAAGTTGTCTTTTAGTGAATGCCACTAAATGGTTTGTACATGATGCATTAATCTTGTAACTATATTATGATGTCAGTATATTGTTGTGTTGCCATGACATGATGGTTATGGCCAGCTGCTTTTATGCATAGGCAAGTTGCACTGAAGGTGAGTGCCAAACATGTGCATAAACCAAAGCAAGGATCTCATTATCAGGTGAATGCCAAATTGAGAAAAGTGCTTTTTTTGCAAATGATAAACATGTCTTATATTGGGAGTAACGTCACATCATCAAGCTATAATTTTCATATTTAAATTAATTAGAGCAAATTACATTTACACCCCTTGTGTTTGCAAACAATTATGTTTTCACCCTTGGAATTTATTCTATTATATTTACACCCCTTATGTTTTGAATTATATAACAACTGTACCCCTACTATTAGAATAATAGGGTTAAGTGATGAGTCAGCATGTATTGCATTTTCAAAATTTTCAGAATTATTATGTCAAACCCTTCAAAAAAAAAATATAAAAAAAATAACGGAAAGAAAGAAAAGGAAACGACCAAAAGTCTCCTATCTTTTACGATAAAATATATTATTCTAAGCATCTTCCTGAAAAGTCTCCTAAAAAAGTCGATTCACCATTGACTGACTCTTATGTATATTTTTATTTTTAGTTTTGTTTTAAAACTTACATTAACATTCAGTAAGGGTAAAAATGTCTTTCTATCTTTAAATCCAGCGGTGTTAGGCACAGGGAGACATTTGTAGTACATTAAATTTCAAAGGCTTTAAACATAATTGTTTGCAAACATAGAGGGTGTAAATATGATTTGCTCAATTAACTAAGACTTTCAATGCCTCATACTTCTCAAAAGTAATGTCTAATACCTTGCTATCACCTAAAAATAAAAAAATACAATGCCTAATCACCCAAAGAACTAATTGTACTGTTGGATGTGAGGCAAGGACTAGAAGATGTGCTTTGGAAGAACTAGAATAGTTACTGATCTTCTTATCAGTAGCAAAAAAATATTGTGAGAACATATGTAAACTCTAGGGGGAGGGAAGTCGTAGCAGGAATAATGTTGAGATGTCTTGTGAAGTCAGTATTACAACATTTATTGGAGGGTTGAATGATAATATTCAACCAGTTTAAGTATTTGTTTTGTTGATTAGTTCCCCCCCCCCCCCCCCGTGAGAACAATTTACACTGTTTATTCTATGATGGTTGATTGGAAGAAATTTGTTGAAATTCTGGTGCTGAGCCTTTTCCACTTTGTTAGATTGATCTTCAAATCCTTAGACCAAGTTGCTGAGATCAAATACTTAGACAAAGTACTTGTTTCTTTATCTAAATTTTGGTTCGTGATGGTTGGAATCACAACCCAGACCATGGAATGCTGTTACTGCATGAATAAAAAAGAAGCATTGCATGGTGTTCCCTAACAGAGGTTATTCTATCACGTATTGACTTGTTTGAGCTATCTGTTGATTGGCACAAACAATTTTTTGGAAAGTGTAATAATCCTCCCTTTTTCATTCTTCTTGGGAGCTGGTGGGGGTTCGGAAGAAGATTTTTCACCACAGGTGGTGGTAGTCTATTTACAAATGCCACTTTATTCTCCAGTGAAGACTAGCTTCTTAGTGTACAATTTGATTCAGCTTAGTGATATGTGGGGGTGGTTGATTGGAGATATTTCAGCAATATCATTTAAAATGTGAACAAAGATTTCAAGAAAGGTTGAGAAGTTGTAGAGTCTTCAATAGCACAGAAGTTTTGGTGAAAACTTGAAGATTATTTAAGGGGGAAGCACGAAAAGAATGACCATTAAATATTAAAGATAGTAAGAGGAAAAGAAACTCTAATCATACGTATCACACCAATATTTGACGAATGTTAGGGGAAAGAATGGTTAGTTTCATTAGTTTCATTTGCAAGATGACGTCATGTAATGGCAAAGAAGCGTGAAGCAAATGCCTGAAAGGATATTACAAAAGATGTTTTTGCCTATATAATTTTCTTGGTCCCTGCCTTAGCTAAAGTTGGGTTTTCCGGAGATCTCAATCAGGTTTGCTAGAAAGTCCATGGCATTCTATTTTTCTGACCATATCTTTGGGCCCCACAAGTATTTCCAGAGCAAAGTAAATAAATTATCTATTACTCTAAGGTCCTATTAATTTTAGTTGTTTAGTATGAAAAGTTTAGGGGCATAGGAAGATGTATTTGTGTTTCTTTGGTGTTCAGAGAGGCTTTGTTAATAGTTTGTCCTTTGTGGTCACATGTGGGAACAAAGGCCTTTATTTACTGGTTGAGAATTCGGTGGGAAAGCCCCAGAACATTACCGAGAAGTAGGAGAACAACATGGCTGGAAAAACCATTGAATCATAGCACTTGTTAGGTAGTCAACTGCTAGATGTAAGCTGAGGTTGCTGCAAGGAAGGCTCAGTGAACTTGTAGTGGGAGTAGAAAGGGTGTGGACACAGGATTAAGTCCATGGTTTTGTACCAAGAGTAGAGAGGACAATGTAGATGGTGCTGTAGGATATGTAGATTGCACACAGATGCAACCTTCATTCGTTTTCTCCCAAATTCCAACCCCTATCACTGAAATGATAAATGGGTTCAAAGCCAACATTGTTGGTGATGCAGGGCATGTGGAGGGATGTCAATGTTAATCGATAACCATATGGGGATAGTATTGATGAGAGTAGCTAACAAGCTTGAGAGAGCAATTCTGGACAAGCAGCTGCTCTAAGTTTCAAAAGCAGAACTCTTATTGGGTATAACACATGCAAAAACAATGGGCGCAGAGTTCCCTTAGGTGGTGGTTGGATCCTCAAATATGTCCCTGTGTTGTGCTAAATTGCAGTGTTAAAAGTTTGGGCTGGGTAATGATGGAGATGCACCAAAGTTGGTTCCTGTTGGAAGAAGTAATGCAGTGTTCTTGCAAAAACATGGAGATAGCCAATGTCTGTGATAATTGGAGACAACTCATGGCATGATGGCTTTCTTGGTCAACCTGAGCGACCTGTTTGAGGTTTGCAATGTTTTCCTTGAGTTTTGTTGAAGACAAACAGCAACATTACTCTCATTCATTCCTATAATCAAACATGCTGTTGGACTTGATTTCTTTTTCTCATTACTTCATTATGTATCCAAAGTGATAGGAAAATTATGGTCAAGCATCCAGCATAGTATCATTCTTTAATAATTTATGGTTGACTTTTAGTAGATATATTAGTAGAAATCTGATGGACATAAGAATGGTGCAAATGGAACTTGGATTCATGCGCAGTTTATTAGTTACTCCACAAAATTGTGATTTTTAAGTCATGGATGATAAAGGCTGACACAAACTTATAAGTTGATAAGGTCAATCTAAATCTCCTCTAGTTCTACTGTTTGTATTTTATATCTTTCAGTTCATTTTGTGTGAGTCTTTTGATTGTTAAAATACAACCATAACCTACACCATCATGTTTTTTGTCTACTAGAAAAAGTTAAGCAAGTAGTAACTTTAGCTGGGCTGTTATACACAGTGGAGGACAAGGATGTTATGACAAGGACTATCTATCTCTGATTGTGTCAGTTGAGGCATCAACATCAATTAAGGAAATGGGGTTGGAAAATTTCACTAGTCCATCAACAGAAGTCCTTGTAGGTCTAGGTAATGACGTCTTGAATCAGAAACTATCTACCAGTGAGTCTGTTTCCGACACCACCTCGGATCCTCTCCTAATACAATTACAATCAGTATAGGAGAGAGCATGAAAACAAATAGTGTGGGCAACCACTCATAAAAATAGGTTATACCCATGATTAAGGCTCAGTGAGATAGGACTGTTTTGCTCTGGAAAAATTTTTGGTTGTTAGATGAACCCAGGCATGCTTTTTACGTGCATAAGGTGAGGTAGGCTAATTTAGAGAAGCATAGGAGGGAGAAAACCAACTCTATTAAGTACTAGACCAAGTGGTTTCTAGATATGTGGAAGATGAGTTGTATTATTAGCTGTAGTAATGTAGGCAGTCCAGCTTGATCTGGCTTGACTAAACTTGGTTTTAAGTCCTCAATGGGTCATGGAATGAGTTTTAGGTACTACTGTTGTAATTGGCTTATTTTATGAGCATATACAAGATTGGTTTTCTTGTTAGGGACTAAGCTAGTTTTCTAGGTTTTTTTCAAGGAAGTTAATTGGAGAAGAAAGTTTCGCTTATTTGTCTTTCTAGAAGTCTTAGGATAGTTTCTACTTTCGGTTTGAGGAGTTACTATTTTTCTGTTTACCTGCTTTTTTAGTCTTGGGTGTCAGAAAGTGAGTTTGCTAGTTTTCAAATTAGAATTAGCCAAGTAGTCTATAAGTACGTGGTGTTGTACTTACTATTTTTCAACTGGGGAGAGTTTTGAACTAATGAGAGTTTGATTTGCTTGTTGCTGTGTTAGCTACTAGTAACCATTGTGCTGGAAATTTCTCATCTCCTTCAATTTATTATTCTTAATCTCTTATTAGTTTCTCCCATCTTCATTCTTTGTATTCGTCTATTTCATTCTCTATTTTTGGAGTGAATTCTTCACTTCTTCTATTTGTTTTAATTTCTAATATATCAGTAGACATGATACCAAGTATAGATATTTTCTTGGCCATGTTAATTCCATATAAATTGAGATTGGCGATGTTGATATGATATAGGACTAATAGACAAGTATTACCATTACAGTACCGGGAAAAAAAAATCAATATTACCCATTTCCAGGCTGGTTTCAACCCTGGCTGAACCTGAGATTTTGCAATTCCGGCTGAAACGGGTTTTTCTTTTTGTGTGTGTGTGAACTCAAAACAAGGTATCAAGATGTAAACAAATTTCTTTTTAACATTCTTATTTGTGTTGCCTACTTTAATATTTTATGTTGTTCAATGAATTATTTATCACAAAAAACGAAAAATATAAACCTAAAATGGTATTTGTGGTTCCTAGCAAAGTTTCTACGTTTCTCTGAATGTTGTTGTACACTACCCATATAACAACCATTGAAACACCAAATCATGGTTTAAGAGCGCGCGATGGTCGTGATTTTGCAAGATATCTCACTTTTTCTGCCAAGCAAGATCAGATGAGTGGAGAGACAAAAATTTTACCAAATCTCGCTCACATCTCATATGTCTTGATAATCTCTTGGCTACCTTGGTCAAATCTGAGCAAGATCTTTGTAAACCTTGGAACTTTATCGTAATTTTATGCAAGGAACAAATTTCGGTCGAAATTAGAGAAGGCCGGAATTTCAGGTTTCAACCGAAATTTCGGTCGAAACATGAGTTTTATTTATTTATTTTATTTTTATATATAATTTCAACCCTAGGTTTTGGGACTTATATGACGTCCATTTCATCTGATTTCTTGCCTCCTACCTATTTATAGCATAATAAACACAATGGAAATAGCATTTTGCCAAAAAAAAAACCACTGAAAATTTATTATTCAAGTATACTAACAAATGATTGGTTCCAACAAGTACAAATTGTATTGTATATAGGCATAGAATCATTAGCATACATAAATTGTTTGGTAGAATGGTTATATATACAACAAGTCAACAAAATAAAATGACCAACTAGATCAAGTGATGGTGTCTCACATATATTAAGTTGAAGCCCCTATATCATATATACATATGCATTTTGAAAAAATACATAATTTAGAAAATAATTATTAAAATCAGAAAATGGAAAAAATGGTAGCAAATAATAAAATAATAAGTTTAACAAACCACAATCATAGATCATAGTCCTAGGCTAAACATATATTAATTTCAAGGCAATACAAGATCATTTAAGGCATGAACAAAAAAAAAAGTTTCTACCTGTTGGGTATGGCTCATGCTTCACATTCTATTGTTGCCGGAGTTTCCTTTGTAGTTGGTGTGGCTTAGGAGGTGTTTGGATGCAAAAGATGAGCAAAACAAGTGTTTGAAGGCAAATGAGTCATGGAATTTAAGTGAAAATGGGATAGAAATCAACAAAAACTGAGGAAAAACAAGTCGGAATAAATGGTCGAAATTTCAGTCGAAATATTCTACTTTTGTGAAAAAACCTGTATTTTGTTTCGTTTCGAAAAAATGCAGGCATTTCGGTCGAAATGATTTTTCGACCGAATTTTATTCGATGATTTTTATGTTCATTATGTCATGTGAACTATGTAATTTGAACATTGATGATGAACATGTGTCTGTATAATATAGTGTAGTATATTATAATATTTTTTTGTTTTTAAACGTTAATGCATTCATAAATATCAAGTATTATGTGTAAAATGGGTTTTATAAGCATGCTGCTTCACTTCTTCAGTGTAGGGGTTTCAAACTTGGGGTCGAAACAGAGATAATTTTTTTTTATCATCATTATGAGGCCACAACTGTGTTTAGAAGGTCTAAAATGAGCTGGACAAGGAGTCTCAGTCCCAAGAGGCCCCTAATATCTCAACAAAGTTTTGTCGAGTTCTCAATGAGTTTATGTATTTTTTTGTGCCAACACTTGGTGGGAGGTTTAGGTGGCCATATAGCTGAGACATCCTCAAACTTAACGTCCCCCTAGTTTTTGGCCTTTTGAACACTGCTAATAAATCAAACCCAAAAATGGTACTTTGGCTTTCAGTCTCTAGGTAGTAGTCTACAGTGTTGGTGAACAGACCCTAGGCCATTCCGCACATTATTTAGAACACTTGTAATCAAACTAGAGATGTAAAACAAAATAATTAAGCACTAGGAATCACTTTTATGAGCATAAACTTGATAGTTTGACGGTTTGTTAATAATTTTTAGAAACTTGGGAAGAGAGAGATAAAGATTATAGTAGTGTAAGTGTGTAACAAGTAGTACCATTTTAGAGTAGCTATTACTGGAACGAGTGCCTAGGTGGATCATCAAAATGACCTTGTTTATATGGAAAAATAGTTTCGAGAAGTTTTCTTTTTCCTTTTTTCTTTTTTCTTTTCCCCTTAAAATCCTAAGACTGTCCTTCAGAAGAAATGCAGCTCCCTCTTTTGATGTTGAAGCTTCAATTTTTAATTGTTATGCTTTACTCTTGAGTTGAAGTGAGATCTGCCCCAAAAGAATTAACCAAACCCCTCCCTTGGAGGTGCTCTTTTCTTTTTTCTTTCTTCTTCTTCTTCTTAATTTTTTTTTTTAACCCACAATAAAGCAAGAGGAACAGGTGAGATAAAGTTGAGATTTCAGCTGAAAATTTGCTTCTATAAGAAAGGTTTTGGTCTGGTTCCAACCATGTCTAGTCAAAATCAAAACATGAACCAAGATCTTTGTCAAGATGACGAACTGCTTCATATTGCCTTGTGCCTTGGGAAACCAAGAAACGTAGATAATAGTGAGATCTTACCAGGATTTTGTAACATGCTCAATTCATCCATCAGTTATGCACCACTGAAGATGTCATAGCCACTCCTCAGAGGGTGGGCACATATGTATCCCATTACAAATTTGGCCTAATTGTTCTGATAGATGAACCTATCTATGGACGCTCAAGTGAAAGGTGGAGCCTGCACGCATAGTTGGGCTGGATGCTTGGAGATGTTTACGACAGAGATGACTCGTCACATATTTACCTATCTTCTTAAAAAATATGTTGCAGGAAAACCAAATTTTGAAGAACAATAATCAATATACCTTCCAACAACCTAAATGAAAATCCAACTTCATGATGTTGTAGATTGGCACATGCATCTAGCATACAAGTATTCAAAGACTAGTACCATGTTCACTAGTATATTCTACCAAAAATTAGGTTGAGGATTAAAGGAATTATTTTGAAGCTCCAATATATGAGTCCAAGGTATAGAATATTTTTTTTTTTGGGGGGGGGGGGGGGGGGGGGGGGGGAGGATGTTCAATTCTTGTTTACTTGCTCCTTTTTAGTTTTACTAGGTTTAATGTTGCATGTACCAATGAAGATTTGATTTTCATAGATAACATGAAGACAGTAATAACTTGAAATTGGTTTGCATTTCTTAATTTAGTGCTTTTTTATGATGCAAAATATTAAAATGCAGTATTTTTGCATGTATTGTAATTTACAAGTCTATCCATGCGTAAAGAGTATTTAGCATATTTTAACATCACAGTGGTTTGTCCTGGAACTTGTTTTCTGAGGCATGTTTGATATCAATACTTGTCACCTTTCCCATGACAATGGATTCCCTTTTTTCCCTTCACTTACAACCACCTTTCCTTCTTCATAACTTCATATTTTCGTTTCTAATTGCTCACAAACTTGGTATATCAGCTCAAGCCCATAAATACTTCCTGCAACATCTCAGTTTAATACCAGTTTAATACCCGACACATGCCTTGCCTGTTCTATCTGAGACAATACTCTATCCAATTGCACCCTTCATTTGTCAGTGGGTTTTCTTTAATTTTGGGCTTTAGTTTAACAAAACAGATGGGCCACTCAACATGAATTTCATCCCATTCCTATCTCTCATTTGTAAGTTACTGAATATCTCCTGAATACTCTACTGTTTTGATTTACTTCGATTCAGACCCTTATTCTCTCGGCAATTTTTAACAATGAATCCAAAGACAACATGAATTTTATTCCATTCCTACTCTCATCTGTAAGTTACTGAAAATCTCTTGAATACCCTATTTATCTAATTGATTTACACCGATTCAGACCTTTATTCTCTCCACAATTTGACAATAAACCCTATCTATGGATAGTGTTCCTGTGGTGCACCACATATCCTTTAGTTGACATCAAACTCTTGATTAGCTAGTATGTCTTATATTATTTTCCAACTACTAGATCAATTATATGTTGTTGTAAAATATTCCTAGGACTAGACTGTGATGCTTCAATATTCTCATTCATCAAATTAGGGTCACTTAATATAAAAAAAAGTACATATGTTGGTTTATATTGTTGTGGTGCTTGGCTTGTGCAGAGCAGTGTTGGGCTTTCCTGAAGAGTGGGATGGACTTATTTTTTGTCTTATTTTATTATTTTCATAGGCTTGGACTGGGTGGCTCCAATAAGAGTCATTTTGACAAATAGACAAATGAATCTAAGAATCGGCCAGTTTCTCCAGCTATGAGGTTAATTCCATTTAGAAACTTCAAAAAGCTTCAAAACTTTTGAAGTACTGATTACAAAAGGTGACTGCTAACTGACTGAATATGTCAGCATTTGAAGTTCATTTTTAGGATGACATTTTTATGCACAGCTATATAAGAAAGCATGGGTTATGCTTTATCCATAGGGGAATGGGGTTGGGTTAAAAACTGACCCATCTTGCCCAACGTAAAACCTTGCACAATAATAATTGCACACATCATTTTTCTTCTCTCTCTATCTCTCTCTCTGTCTGTCTGTCTCCATGTTGAGACCACTATTTTGTACCTTCCTTGTGACCATGAATCCAATTCTGGCCACATAAATATTTCATGATCTTATATTGTGACAAACTTTTGTTTTGCAGTATTTGCTTTCATCATCAATGGATAAAACAGTGAGGTTGTGGCACATGTCTAGCAGTACTTGCTTGAAAATTTTTTCACATAGTGATTATGGTAAGTGTTAACGTTCTAATTAGAACTTCCTTGAGATACTTTCCGCCTTTTATAGTTTATTCCTCTTTTAACATCTAATTAGCGTGCACTTGCAATATGGATTTCCCTTGTTACAGTAACTTGCATCAAGTTTAATCCTGTAGACGACAGATACTTCATTAGTGGATCATTAGATGCTAAGGTCCGCATATGGAGTATTCCAGATCGCCAAGTTGTTGATTGGAATGATCTACATGAGATGGTCACAGCTGCTTGCTACACACCTGATGGCCAGGTCTGGTTATTTAAAAACTTTGCTTCTTCTACAAAATTATGTCTGCATTGTCTTCTCTCACTTGATGGTTTATCTTTCTACTTTTGAAGGGTGCATTAGTTGGTTCATACAAAGGGATGTGCCGTATATATAACACAACTGGTATGACCTGAGAGACTCTTTTTCACTGCTTCACACCCCATGCACATCTAATAATGTTACATTCTTGAAAGTTTTTGTTATACCATCATTCTAATGCATACTGAAGGGCATACATGTTAAGCAATGCTGAGGTTACTTGAATGCCTCAGTAACATGTAAAACCTTTTCCAGGTTGGAGCATGGGTTTGATTATACATAATTAATGATGCTTGTCAGGCCTCTCTCTCAATAGTAGCCTTTACCCAGAATACGCCATTTCATAAACTGAATAAGTTATGCAAAGAATTGAAAAGAAATAAAAGCTTTTCTTGTTGGACTTATGTTGGTTTTGATTCCTACATGCTGTCTACACTTTTGTTCTTATCATTGTCTTTTAACTATTACTGGGTCATGATTAGTTTGTCTTCCCTTCTTGTCTCAGAAAATAAGTTGCAGCAGAAAGGTCAGATTGATTTAAAGAACAAGAAAAAGAAATCCCATCTCAAGAAGATCACTGGATTCCAGGTAATAAATAACTTGAACTGGCCACTTTATGCTTTTATAGATGTGCTTTCTGCATCAAATGAGATCTTTGTCTTCTTCATTCATATTTGCAGAGTTTACATTATCAATGTAGAATGTAGACTTTATGTTTTACCTTTTCATTTGATTGTTCAGCTTTTCCATCTGTTATTTGTTGCCAAGTGCTAATTAATTCCA
This sequence comes from Hakea prostrata, assembly GCF_041222555.1. Classification (NCBI taxonomy): domain Eukaryota; kingdom Viridiplantae; phylum Streptophyta; class Magnoliopsida; order Proteales; family Proteaceae; genus Hakea; species Hakea prostrata. Next base: position 10,838,144 of record NC_142608.1, read on the forward strand.
CTCAACAGTTTGCCCCAGGAAGCTCCTCTGAAGTTCTTATTACATCAGCAGATTCTCGAATTCGAGTTATCGATGATGTTGAACTGGTTCACAAATTTAAAGGTATGTGTGAAAGTTGCATCAATCTATTCTCCATTTATTATATATAGGATTCTATTTCATGGATAATGCACACACTAGTTATTTTTTATCTATAAAACTGACTGGAAGCATTTTGTGGCTAGCTGGATTAGAAATACTGGTAAACTGGATATCAATATTTTTATTAGTCGATACCTTCCAAATATTTTGAATTTTGAATCTTTAAAGAGGGGGAAATTAACAAGAAGTATATATTGAATAAGAGGACCATCCTCTAGAATAGGGTTTCATTAATTTGAGTTGAATTGGCATTACAATCATGAGTATCGAGTTTGCCCAAAAAAACAAGAATGAGTATCAAGTGGTTTCTTTATATGAAAAACTAAAGTGCTTTCATATGCTACAATTAGGGGCAAATGAACAACTATGGTTCAATTGATCTGCCCGAGATCACAAGAAGAATGTTGACATTGCAAAAATGATGAATGCTAGTTTCCCGCTATAATGCTTGGAATTGAAGGACAGACATATTGTAGGTTTCAAAAGCTTGCTTAGGCTATCAGATTAGGCACTGCTTGGAGGGAGCATAGTGTTGCTCAACAAAGAACAAGTACCTAAAAGAGGGTTACTGGATTGAGGGAGCTGAGATGGGTGGTGTGGCCAGATTGTAAGATAAATTGAAAATGCATTTGAGTGGATGCAGTAGTAGTGACAACTGATGACTAGTTGATAGAAAGTCAATTGTGAATGTTTAGCCATATGATACATATGGAAGAAGAACATGGTCAAAACTGCAAGTTTCAAATATGCTTGTGGCTTTTAGGGATTTTAATTTGCGGCAGTGACTGCCACAAGCTGCCAAAGGTGGGATTTTTGCCACGTCATCAGTTTTGGATTTAACGGTTCAGATTCAAAAGTGGTGGGTTTAAATGTAAATATAAAATTTTTATTTTACTAAATGTATTTTTAAGTTTTCAAATTTACAATATACCCTTCTAAATCGGGGAACTCATTCCGTCAACCATAGTTGAGGATAAGAAGAGGGTTGAAGATGAAATTGTTCTTTAAGGCCATAACTTAAAAGAGAAGACTAGCAGCAACCACAATAGCAATTTAGGGGTTGGAAATAGATTGCCTCAGTTGTTTGGGGTACCCAGTTGAGCTTCACCACAACAAGGTGCCGCTCCGCCTCATGGGTTTGATGCAATAGTGACGTTAAAGGCAGCATCATAGCTGCTACTGCTGCTGCTATTAGAGGGCATCTAGGGTCGACATCTCAAGGATCACAGGGAAATAGTTCTTCTGGGATTTCAAATTTTGAGAGCAGACTCAAGATCGCAAAAGCACATAATAATAAAAAAATTCAAGAAATGGAACAAAGGGATCAAATTGTCTAGATCTACATTACATTTACATAGTTTTCATGGGATCCAGGGATGAGTTTTATGTTTTGGGACTAAGAAAACAAAAAGTGGAGAGAAGGGCGAGAGATTGTTTCACTAGGGTATTCTGAAGACAGGCTACTGCTTGTGTGAGTAGCAGCAGTTCCAATTAGAGACGGAGAAAGGGCAACGCGAGAGAGCTCCATTTGACGGAGTCGGTGGAGAGAAACATCTCTTTCGCTCTCCAGGGCTTGTAAAATATGGGTTCAGCTAGGGTGAAAGAAGAAAATGGATTACAATCGAGTAGAGTGAAGGGCTCCATTTTGTAAATTTGCAAACTTTTAAAACCCTTGAGTGTAGAAACAAAAAGTTATATTTACAATTAAATCAACACCTTTGATTCCACACCGTTGGATTACTTTTTGTTCATGTGGCAAAATCTCCACCGTCGGCAGCTGGCAGCAGCTGCTGCTGCAAATAAAAATCCGGCTTTTAGGAAGTCAATCCGCAGTTCAACAATTGGATTTTTGGTACTAGGTGCATTTTTCAACTTTTAAATGCTGGGTTATTTCTTAAATCTAAAAATTCTATAAATCTTAAATGATAAAAATTCTGTCTTTTTTCTGGTTGGAATGATAAAACATTCCTAAAAACCAAAAAATTGGCAAAATATTTGTGTGTTCTGTGTAAAACCTTTTTTCTTCATTCTGAGTGATTTAAACAATGCTTCTTCAAAAGTTATGTTTGACCAGAACTTAACTTCTTCAGTTAAACCAGATCTGAAAAGGCTTGCCAACAAATCTGAGATTGCCTTTTGAAATCTGACTTGTGTTGAGGAGTATGTTCCAGCGAAACCTTATTCAATACTATGTCCAAGAACAAAATACACTGTCAAGTTTTCAAAACCACAAGCATATTTGATTGTGCTGTATGTGAAACTAATGCATGGATTGGGTACAAAATGTCAAAGATGGGCAGCATAACAGGATTGATGTCAAAAAAGAAAACTACTACTGGCCTTTGAAACCAAGGTTTTGAGTTAGCCTGGAGAAAGGACCAAGTTTCAATCAAGAAATGGTTGAACCTCGGAAACCAGAGAAGGCGTTGCTTATTTTGTTGCTAGGTAAAATGGATTGGTTTGAAAGGGAAAGCAAATACTTGAATTTTCTTTGGTTGTCAATGTGTGGCCTTAAAAATAATGGAATAACATAAGCCAGATCCAATTTTCTTACCAGTTCTCATGGTGCATCGATCATGTTGAGTTTGGGCAATTGAAGTATTTTTGTTTACCTGTACACTGATCTGAAAGCATAATGTGGGACAATTCATATCTACCACCGACTACAAGATCAATCCAGTTGCTGGAATTATACAAATTGGAACACCACTAGGATTGTACCTGCAGTTTCTGAAACACACCCAAAGATGTTATTGTTAATTTACGCAGCTAGATTAGTTGGCTTTTTCATTAATTTTGATTGCTTAGAGATTCATATCTGATTATTGCAAGTTGGTCCTTTTTTTGGTCTTTCTGTATCAGGATTTCGCAATACTAGCAGCCAAATCTCAGCGACATTGACAGCAAACGGAAAGTTTGTGGTCTGTGCCAGTGAGGATTCCCACGTGTACGTGTGGAAACATGAAGGTGATTCTCGACCAAGCAGAAGCAAAGGTGTCACTGTCACACGATCATATGAACATTTCCACTGTCAAGATGTTTCAGTGGCCATTCCTTGGCCAGGTTTTGGTGGCACTGAGGAAACACGGGATAGCTTTAGCAGGGAACTTAATGGACTGAATTCATGTCGGGACAGTTTCTCGTCAGCCCACTGTCTAAGTTTGCCACTTGAGGAGACTCTGGATGAGGGGTCGCCAGCAACATATGGCTGCCCCAATAGCCCACTGGACGGTCCCATTTCCAGTGTGAACAACAGTTTCTTTGCTGATAAGATCTCAGCAACATGGCCTGAAGAGAAGTTACTTGCAGCCACCAGAACCCAGAGTCCTCTTGGCAGCATGGATCTCTGTAAAGGAATAATGCAAAGTAGGTCAGCTTGGGGCATGGTGATTGTGACTGCAGGCCTTAGAGGTGAAATCAGAACTTTCCAAAATTTTGGGCTGCCAGTTCGAATTTAAGCTCAAAATTAGTCTTGAGCTTCAGGCATGATGATGAATTGGTTATTGGCTGCAACCCAGTCTAACCCATTTCATTTTCAGGCAGAAAATGTTAGTTTTGTGTATAGAGAAAATATATGGTGGTGTTTTGTAATATTTGCAAGCTTCTATCCCATTCTTGTTATATGTGCTATTGAATGTGGTGGAGGATGGAGATGATTGGGGCGGGGAGGAATAGATAGGGTTGTCAAAAAAAAACACACGATGGATTACGAATTCCATAAAACTAGTGCAAATGCGGAATTGTAGATTAAGATCGAGCTAAAGATGATTGGTTTTGGAACTTGGGTGAATCAATTTTTCATTCGTTCAGTCTCACATTCTTGTTGATTTTGATAAACCCAGGGTGGCTAATCTATCATGTCCAAGCAGGTTGTGATTTAAATTTACTGGGAAAAAAGTAGGTTATGCTTTAAAATTGCTACGAGGTGTAGATCTCTCTCTCTTGTTTTCCAATTTTAAAATTGCTACAAGGTGAAAAGATCTCTCTCTCTCTCTCTCTCTCTCTTGTTCCCCAGTATGCAAAAGAAATGCTTTAGGATAAGAGGAACCTGCCTATTTGGAGTTCTGAAATTTTGTGTTATTGGAATGAATCGTCTCGGTTCTGACTCGATTTAGCAAAAGCGAATTATGGAACTCTACCAAATAAAAAAAGATAAAGAATATGGAGAGATTGGATTGCCCTAGATTGAATTTTACTCTAGTGGTGTGAGGCTTGTCTTATTAAACAATGTAGTAAAAGCATCTTAGGACGATATAAGCCCCATGAGAGATGTATAAGCAAGCAGACAAACTAGTTCATCAAATTTTACAGGAGAAGAGAGTGGTAAACAGTAATGGGGACCCTCTTTAGTTTGAATCATATAACCACTTTAAGTTCAATTCTGAACCCAATTCAGAGTTTCTCTAATATCGTACACTTTGAATATATCTGTACTTTCAATTAGGGGGGCAAGTTTGGCCCTGACGGCCTTGACCCGCCCTGAGCTCGATTCGGGCTCAAGATTCTAGCCCTAAGGGTGGGTTAGGGTCAAAATATTCTGGGCGGGCCTGGGATTACTCTTCGGCCCGCCGGGCCTGTCTCGACCTGTCCCTGATTTTTTGCTTTGACCTTAGCCTTGATTTTGGCCCTGATCCTGGCCCTAATTCTGGCCTTAATTTTGTCCCTAATATTTGATCTCAATGAATTAAGAACATGGACAAGGACAAGAATAGGACCAATCAGGGCTTGAATGGGCTTGATTTGCTCATGTAGGGCTTAGAGTCAAGGACAATAATCATTGGCCTTGAATTAAAATTAAGGTAGAAATAGGCTTAGATTATAATATATAAGGTTAGGCTTGGGATTGCAAAAGCCCTGCCCAACCCGACCCTAGTGCATCCCAACCTTCAATTCAGTTATTAATACAATTTTGCTCTGTTGGGTGTTGGGGGAAGGTTGGTTATATCCAGCTATATGGAAGCTTTGTATTTTTTTTTTGGGTGCAAATTATATGGAAGCTTTGTAGCATGTTAGTTGAGGTACACATACACATATGAGCCTGTGCTGAATCAGAAGTAAATATTTCTTTTGCTTTAAAAGGTCTAACATATCACATCTCTTACCTATATAAAATTTTCAATCTGTTGTCTTCCTAACTTCTTCCACTTAATGATGGACAATTTTGTCTTGTTAGCTTCCTAGATCTTTTCATTTATAAGAAAATTTTAGAAGGAGAGTATAAATATGTATGATAGGACAGATCAGGTATCAAGATCACAAATCATGGGTTAAAATTTTGCTTTCTTTACTTAGAGAATCTCTTAATCACCCAAGGACTGACATTTTGATTGAGTTGAAAAACTATTTACAGGTACATGTGTTCCTATCAAAATGTCAATTCACTTTGAGATGAAGAGATTCTCTCCTGACACATTTGTTCTTAGAATTTAGAAAGGGTATCTCAACATTCAACAACAATGATGGGAATCAATGATGACATTCTCTGTATGACGATTCCAATCAATTTTTCAAATCGCCCTTACCAGAAAATATTCCCTCTTCCTGGAAAAGATCCTCCCCAGCTTACAATTTTTCATATATCTTAGTACAATTTTCCATGGTTTACTTGTGCCCCTCCATCATAGTCTCCATTTTAGACCCTTTTCTTACTTCACAGGTCCATTTAACACTGTGAGTCGGCTCCATTTGATTCTGAAATAGACCACCAAACTAGAAACCACTAGAGGTGGTCGGTTACTGCATTTTCAGTATTCTCCTACAATATTATACTGTCAAGTATCTTTTGTAATGTTTCATATGTAGTGGGTTAGCAAAGTTATATATTGAACAGGCAATGGTTGCAGGAAGATTGTTGACTTGTGGCCTAGTAATTGAATAAATAAGGTTTTTCTCATTAAGTTTGCATTGTAATGTGAATCATGACTTCCAAGAGGATTTATGTTTCTGGGAGTCCCTCACCTCCTCATCTTAGGCAAGAGGAGAACTATTACAGAATCTCGGGAAGAAATTGATGACCAAGATTTGGCATTGACAGAGTCGAATTTAAAAGGAATCTGTAGTTGCTCATTCCACCATACTATCAACATCTGATAATGCCACTACTATTCCTTGGTAGTATGGCTGAAATGAAAAGGGAATGGTGTAGATAATCAGACCCAGGAATAATTCATGAAAAGACTAGAGCAATATTTGATGGAAATCATGAACAATACTACTCTCAATTCTCACAATGGCAAGAGTGCGAATATTTCTTAAATGCAAGTGGGTTGCTAAGAAATACAAATAATGCCACTTTCAGTCTTCTTGAAGAAGGATTCATCTTCCATCTTCTACTATTGCTACCACTACATCTTCACTATTGTCATATATATCTTCTAGGTATTCTGGGTGCTAGATCGAACTGTCCCCATCTCTTGACTACAGCTAGCTTTTGTTAATGGCTACTTAAACATGGAACCTCAGGAATATCCCACCTCTGTGTGTATGTGTGTCTGTGTAAGTTACCAGACTTGAACCCAGATGGAGGGATGATTAGAAAATTTATTATACTAAGAAGAATGGGAGAAGAAACAAGTTCAGGACTAGGAAGAAGACTAGCTAGATTGAGCAAATAAATTTAGAATTACAGGGAATAATGAGGCAGATACACCCATACACAAGTTCAGGACTAGGAAGAAGACTAGCTAGATTGAGCAAATAAATTTAGTACAGGGAATAATGAGGCAGATACACCCATACATTATAAGAATATAAAATAAGTACAATAGAGATTAAAAAAAGTACTTAGGAAAAACAAATCCAATCAGCCAAAGCTACAGGTGAATCCATTGTCCTTGTCACAGAAAACACTCATTCCTAAGCTAGAAAAGAAAAAGGAAAAAAAAAAAAAAAAAAAACCACAATGAAAGAACTGTCTACAATACTACCGTAGGTTACATGTTTGTATTTTTCTGTATCTTTGATCTCTACCACTTTACATTCCAAAAAAAGATGGAAGAAAACAGTAGACGGAGAGAGTAAGGTGAATGCTAAGAGACCACACAGATAATGAACTTTGTTGGACTCTCTGCCATATTCAATATGAAGCTGATTCTCTGAAAACTCCACAGCTTCTCTAACCCTTTCACACATAATACTCCTTTTCACTATCAGTTATTATATGAGACAATATTACTTCGAGAAAGCTAAGATTAGAACGTAAAAGTACACCAAGAATGATCTATGAAAAAAAGAAAAAAAAATAGAAAAGAGTCAATCTCGATCAACACACCAGAGTTTTCTTTGAACACTTGAAGTTCAGATTTGTTTGGATGCTGGATCATCACCATATGGGTCATTCCAAGGTTGCCCAAGATCAGTAGGTACTATTTCTGTGAGATCCTCTTCCCAGTTCCAGAATTGAGAAGAATCCATTAAACTTCCACCAGCAGGGGGAGGTGTTTGCCATGGCATTGCCGTCGATACTGTGGTGGCCATGGTGGAAGCGGAGGTGGTGGTGGTGCTGATGGGAACTTCGGCTGTTTCCGTTTTGGCTGGGTAACTGTATAAATTTGCAGAAGAGAAGCCTCCGGTGAAAGGAGAGGAAATCAAAGTTGATGATGGGTTGTTGTCAAAACTAAAGGAGCTTGTAAAGGGAAAGTTTGGCAGAGGAGGTAAAGACAACGTCGAACCCAAGAAGCCGCTGCTTGTGCTGCTGACGTTGACGTCTAAGTTGAAATTTGCAGGCTGCGACGATGTAGGCGGCAGAAGTGCTTGGAAGAAAATCTCCGGCATGTTCTTCTGATCATCGAAAGGAAGAGTACTTAAGGGTTGTTGCAGAGGTGGAATTCCAATACTGGTGTTAGAGTTCTTGGTCCGAAGGTGAGGGGTTTCTGTGGCTGTGGTTGTGGTAGTGGAAGAAGAAGAAGAAGATGATGTCTTGAGACGCTTGTTCTTGCGGCCACCACCAACAGGAACATTGCGGAGAGTCCCTCCCTTGGTCCAGTGCCTTCTACATGTCTTGCAGAAATGGCGTGGCTGTGATTTATTGTAATTGTTGTAGTAACAAAACTTGGTGTTCGTTGAATCACACCTTGGGCACCTCAACTGTGCAGGCGATTGTTGTTGTTGTTGCTGCTGCTGTTGCTGCTGTTGTTGTCTGACCTGAGGTTGAGGAGGCTTGGGAAACTCCATTAATGATTTCGATTGCAAGAAACTCTGGCTCCAATCCAGAACATCCACAGAGATCTGCTTCGAGCACAGGCCCATCAGCTGCTCGATCGATCAAAAGGCTTTAGAAGAAAAAAAAGAAAACCCTGATGAAGAAAGAAGCAAAAAAAAAAACCTCAAGTTAAATCTAAAACTAACTAACTATCCTCTTTGACGATGAAGACAGATGAATCTGAAGAAGAGAAGGAATATAAGATTCTTCCGCTTCAACCACACCGCGTCTAGTTCAGAAGTAACCCAACAACACTGAACACCCCCACCCCCACCACCACCTCCTCCTCCTATACCTCTACAACCAATACCACAGGTGGAGATGCGATACTGAAGAGAAGCAAGCATGTCGAGGAATGAGAATCTCCTTCTCTCTCTCTCTCTCTCTCTCTCTCTCTCACTGTCTATTCTAATCTAATCTACAAGTCCCTACAAAGTCTTATCTGTAAAGGGTGAGTGAGAAGAAGAAGTGGATCGAGCAAATCTGTGTGTATAATTCTATGGAATGTGTGTTGTGGGTGAGAATTTCTCGAATGAATAGATTAATATTGTGAACAAGTGAGAATTTGAGAAAACGAACTTGCCCTTTGGCCTTTTTCCCTTAGAAGAACACTCTCCTGTTTGGGTTCCATCTACCTCCCTAGGCTCCACTCCTTCACAGTTTTATAATGAAATCAACGACCACCCAGCTCACCTCTCTTCTCTCTTCTCTCTTCTCTCTTCTCTCTCACAGGAAAGAAAGTTCCTTAGCCCTTAAGTACTGAATTGGCTCAAAAGTGTGTACACGTGGATCTCTATAATTATTTACTTGTGATAGAGATAGATACTTAACACAGTGTACAAGCATTCCAACAGGAGAAGTAAACGATTGTGGTGGCAGCCATGTGTGTGTGGAGAAGCTCTCTCTCTCTCTCTCTCTCTACCTACCACTACCACTACCACTACCAGAAGGAAGAGAGAGAGAGAGAGAGAGAGAGAGAGAGAGAGAGAGAGAGAGGAGAGAGGGAGGTGTGTACGCGTACTGCTACGGAGGTATGAGGAAGGTGGGGCCAAGAAATCTGGGAATCTACTTTGGTGGCAGCTTCATTTAGTGCGGTGCAACGAGACAAAAGAGTAGAGAGAGAAAGAGACAGATGCTGCCTTAGATAGCGACTAGAGAGAGATAGAGATAGAGGGAGAGAGCGGGAGGTCGGTCGGTCATTCGTGGGCCATACATGTGGGCCCAACTTGGAAAGGACAGTTGTCCATCACGTGATGGTTTTCTGGTGGAAGATGATTTGGATTTGGTTTGGTTTGGTTTGGGGTTCCATCTCTCTCTAGAGATATCACACTGCGGGCTCTCTAGTCTCTACTATATGCTATGAGCCTACGGAGGGAGGGCTATTAATTATTATTATTTAATTTTGGGCCATTGGATTTGATCATACATGCACGGTTTGATGTAGTAATGGTGGCTGTGATAATCCTTTAGCACGTGATGCCATGTTCTTGATGGAATGTATGGGTTGACACCACACGTGTTGTTGCCTTTTATTTATTCATTTATTTGTTTTTCTATGTTTTTGCATGGGACCACTTTACTACTACGCTAGCTCCGCTTACGTTAGCTAATTGGATGGCTTGACATGATTAATATATTATATATACAATATACACCCTTAACCCCCTTAAAAAAAAAAACATTCCTAATTCATATGTTTATTTTATTTCTAATTTTTTTTTTCTTCATAAAATTCACCCTAATAATTATTGAGAAAAGTTTATTCAAGCGAGATGAGTGTACCAATGAAATGTGATGGAATGGTTTCTACGTGAAAAGAGAGATGAATAAAAAAGGGATAATGGGTTTTGTATACTCTTGCTCTCTCTCTCAATTCAACCTTTCTCACATAATGTTAGGAGGCATCGATACTCAAAAACTTTAGATGAAACTCAGTGAAATTATTGAAAATTAGCTTCGCAATAATTGATGAATTCAGTTTGTTGGTGTCAAATCTTTCATTGAATCGATTCAAATTGTTTTGATTCCCGTTAGATTATGCTTTTGTTTGCCTACAAAAACTTAAAAACTCTGTTAAAAGTGGGTCAATCACAACGATTGATGGGCCACTTCCTACAGTCAAGCCAATCAATAGAGGAAGAAAGCTATGCATGTAGTGGTAACAAAGAGCGATTACAAATAAAAATGAGCAAAAAGATGGAAATGGGAGAGAAAATGTGATTTTCCTCCATACACCTATTTATCCAAAGTCAGGCACATGTCAGGCAGTTATGCCAATTCATCGCTAATCCCTTATTTGTTTGACAGCCTTGATTACTTTTTCATGTTTTGGATATTGACTCGCTTCTTAGTTCTAGGCAAGGTCCGAATGGTGTCTCCGTGTCGATGGCCGGCAACACCACAAAAACCCCGAAAAGTCGGCGAAAGGTCACCGACATTTAGTGGGGCGACTCCGGGAGAGTAGATTGAAGAGAAGACGGTACACCGTTGCAGATTGAGGGTCACAAACTGAGAGAGAGAGATGAGAGATCTTAGACTGAGGGTCGCAAACCGAGAGAGGGGGGGAGAGAGAGAGAGAGAGGGGGAGGGGGAGGGGGGGGGAGAGAGAGAGAGAGAGAGAGAGAGAGAGAGAGAGAGAGAGAGAGAGAGAGAGAGAGAGAGAGAGAGAGAGAGAGAGAGAGAGAGAGAGAGAGAGAGAGGGGGAGGGAGAGATCACAAACTAGCTAGGGTCATGCCGATGCGGGAGAAGAGTTGCAAGCTGCGGTGGAGGAGAAGAGTTGGAGAGGGAGAGATCACAGACTGAGGTAGTGAGGTCATGCGGGAGAAGAGTTGCAACCTTGCAGCCTTGCAGCGGTGGTGGAGAAGAGTTGGAGAGAGAGAGAGAGAGAGCAGAGAGGGTTTTTGATTAGTTTTGTTCTCGGCGAATGGAGAGATGACTGGATATTCAGTCTGTCGAAAAATTGGAAGAGCTGTGGCTTGTATCAGTTATTTTCTTCCTCTCTTCCGGCGGTAGAATGCACCAACGACAATTGTACTCATGCCGCCGGCAATAAAATCATTGATTTCATCGACATTTCACCAGTTCGATGAAAAATCTCCGATTTCCGATTTTCGCGACATTTTGTATATGTTGTTTCGATTGCAAGTTTCGTGTTGGACTTGGGCGACACAACGATATATCGCCGAGTGTCTATGATATATCGCCGACATGAAATACTGTGGTTCTAGGTTGGCGACAATTCACTAGGTGAATCGTCCTAAACGTTGGGTATTTTATCCATAGCACGACTATTGACATACAAATTATAATATTCAGAATTTTATCAAAACATGATGTACTATGGTGATGAAGATTAACTTTCACAAATATAAGATGTTTCAAAGCCCTTTTCAAAACCTAAACATATGCAGGTGATCACTTCTAAACTTTAGCAAAATAATTGATTCTGTACCTCAAAACTGTTTAGAGGTGCTATCTTGCTGTTTTGCACACTTTGAAGTTATGGAAATTTTGATCTTTTAACTTGATGTTAAGTTTTTACATGTTTCTCAACTTATAATCTCTCAAAAAAATTGAGAAGGATAATAGAGCAACTAGGTTGTACTTTGATCTTCTTTCTCATAGTAAAACCATTCATGTTCTGCCATTGAATTAGCCTTGAAGTGAATTATGTAAGACTTGTCTTTGCTCTTACTTTAGTAGTGAACAGTTATGTGTTTTTGACCGAGGACAAAAGACTTGCAGAACATAAACAGTGGATGCTTGGAAGGGGAGGGATCGATAGGGTTTCATCAGGGTTTAAATTAAAGACCTTTAGCAACATAAAGGCTGCTTTGTACTTGAGAGTAATAAATACACATTAAAAGATCTCTGTGATTTATAAACAGATACCCTAAAGTGTCATGAACTGTCTCCTAAACAATGGACACATTTTGGAAGATACAAAACCCTTCTCCCTCCCTCTATTGTCATTTCCTTTTCACCAGTTTCTTTTTCTTCCACATTGTATGAGGAGTAAACTAGGACACTTCAAGTCTTCAACACATGAATGAGAGGGATCTATACAAGCATTGCAATTTTTAGAGATTTATTAAAAACCATTTCTCTTTCTTAAACAAAATATGATTCAGTTTTATGTATTCTTTGATCATTTCAATTTAGACACAATATATATGATTCAAATTTTTATACCTAACTTTGACTATGGGTTTTTGTATCGACATCTTTTGATGGACGATCTGAAATGAAAGCAAAGAAAACCCATCAGTACTGATCTTGCTTGTCCAAGGGTGCAGGGACTGTGGTACGACTAGCCCTATGGGTTGACCGTATTTACTTGATTAAAACTCTATAAATATATCTTATATATGTTCTTTTAGTGTTTCGGGTTAGAAGTTTTAAAATGTCATTTTAGCGATTAACTAAGGGATACCCATCGTAATCTTCTTTATAAAAAAAGGGTGTATCCAGTGCCGAAGCTCCCACACTGTGGGGTCTAGGGAAGGGACTTTCTAGGCAGCCTTGTCCCTGCTTTTTGCAGAGAGGCTGATTCGAACCCGCGACCTCCAGCGCACAATAAAAATTCTTCTTTATACATAATAAAAATTCTTCGCTCATAGACATAACATATTGCAATTGTATGTAAATCATGCTAAATTTCTATATTCCTTCAACTTGTTTATTTTTAGTGATTCTTTCTTGTTTATTCTTACAAAAACTATTTGATCACGATAAATGTATGTGTGAGTGTGAGAAGTTCATGACAAGCTTTTAAAACAAAGAAAGAATGTCAATATGGATCCCACCATTTATTATATGAGAAAGAATATATTAGAATCTGCACAAGGGCGGCAAATGCTTTCCTCTTCATGTGAAAAATATTAAAGATAGTTCAACAAGGTTGGTTGGTTAGGTAAAGTTCTCTAGAAAAATAATTTTTCATTATTCAAAGTGCCGCCTTCCTTATTATGTTCTAAAACTGAGGCAAGAGTCACAGTAGACCCCAACGTTACAGAAAGAAAGAAAGAATTTTAATAAAGGCAAAAGGAATGAAAGAATAACGAAGATATTAATTAAATTAATTAAATTAATACAATGAACCACCACAAATCACTATAAAATGAAACCATACAGGCTTTTCTTTGTATAAATTATGGGTTAAATTATACCAAATGGTTTATTTAAGATAGAGAAGTTAGCTAGAAATTGTCTGAAAAAAAGAGAAGGAATAGATTGAGGTCCAGTTTGTATTCCTAACTGCTGCCACTGGTGTGCTGTGTGGAACACATGAATGGGGAAAGAACAAATATATGAGAACCATGGTCTCTTTATTTGACTATTCAAGAAATAATAATCAAATATTATAGGCAAACATGCCAAATTGCTATGAGCCATGAAACAATTAGAGAAGGTTCTCAATCCAGGTAAGCACCAACCTGGATTGGACCACTTGTATATTGATGATGGCTTTGATTTTGACATCATCTCGCCAAGAAATCCACCTATTTAGTCTCGCGTTGCTTTCCGTTTTGTCCGTCCATTTGTTGAATGGGTGACACGTGAACTGGTTTAATTAAACAGGAATTAGTCAGTTTCTCAAAAACGAAATTCTTCTATCCGACAATTATGATTAAGCCAATCCACACAACACTGGAAGGAGAAGAGTTGAATCCATCAAAGGAAATGGAGTGTGGCCAAAGAAGTTGAGAGACTCATGATAAATATTAAATAATTAATAATTTAGTTATGATTAAACTTAAATTTTCATCTAATCATTGCACCCAAAATAAAAGAATTAAACCTAATTGTAGTTAAGATTGATTCAACTCAAGCGCATTGTATGATGCATTGTTGTGACTATATCTCCAAAGTTAAATCAACCATTCAAGTACTGACACATTTTTAGCTGGTAAAAACAGTTAGGTCGTGTAATTTACAAGTCAAGATCGAAACTTGCGATCTGTTAGGGATAATGGATGCACAACCACAATCAGAGAAGAACACAAGCAAATCACACAAGGGAATTTAACGTGATTTGGCAAAACCATGCTTACCTCCACCAGAGAGAAAAAGAGTTCCACTATTTCCAGGAAACCTCACACCACTCTCACACCCACAAAGTGCTATCTTTGCTTGCCCCCCATCCTTATCCTCAGGATGAGTTTCTCCAATCCCCTACAGGGATTGATTCCCTAATCTCCTACAGAGATTGATGCCTATAAATTATCCCACAGAGATTATTTATAGGGAAACAAAAAACCCCAATCCTAATGTAATTACAATTTTATCTCAATACTAGTAATTGACCCAAATCCTGTTTCAATTACAAATACAATCTAAAACTATAATTATATGGACCCACATAATACAAGACACTCAAACCCAACACGATCAAACAAATATCTCAACTCGTCTTGCAGTTGAGCTTTAGCTTAAAAGAATTCATTTATGCAAAACAAGGCAAAATGAAATCTCGACCACACGTTTCGATTTCGAGCAAATGCTAGGACAACATTGAAGCAATTATAGGGTGAGGGTGTTTGGGTAATTAAACATGCTTTCGTGTCATGGTGCTATTGGATTAAACGAATATTCAACGATTCCCACATTTTGGGGTGACATGTCGAATAATGACTAGTGGATAGTGGGCGCGGGACATGTCAGCCAGATTCCTTGGTTGCTAAGGTTAACAATTGGACGGTTCAGATCTTCTAGTTATTAGGTAAATTGAGCTTTGGACGGTGGTGGGCCCTTTGTCTAGTTAGGACTGATTGATTGATTGATGGGACATGAAAGGTCAATTTAAGTAGTAGACTTGGAGTAAGGAAGAAGCAACGAATATAATATTTAATTAAGAGGTTTTAATTTAATCACTAACTACCAAATTAATTAATTATAATAAATTAAACCCCTTTTATGTTGTCACGTAACACGTTGGTGCTGAACGTACGTTCCATCTCATGCACCACTAAAACCATTAACGAGACCTTCCCATGCACTACTCCTATTTCGAAAAGGAAATTGAAATGACAGAAATTTTTATTTTTAATTATATATATGGCTGCTTTTAACTTACTTAACGACGAAGAAGAGAAAGCGTCCCCATGCAAAGATAAAAAGGAAAAAAGAAAGTATTTACCTGATAACGAACCTACCAACTTCAGGGACAAAAAGGTCTTTTATGTAGAATTTCATGGTCTTATCAATAGAGGAATGACTGTTAAATTTCTTACATACAAATCAGTGAGAGGATCTAGGAAGATTTTTATTTTAGTTAAAGGTGATCAAAGATTTCCTTCTTCAATGGGTAATTCTTGGAATTTATGAAATACGAAAATTTTAAAATAATATTCCAAGGCATGATGACTCGTAATCATGGTAGGGGTGTCAATTCTTGGAAAGGACCGTCGAACCCAAATTGAACCAGCCCAATAAGACCCAAACAAGAGTGAATTGAACCAAACCTAAATGGATTCGATCTTGTGGTTGAAGAAATGGTGTTACCATGTTGGTTTGGCACATGGGTTAAATTACATATGGGCTGTATATTATGACCCAAGCCCAGGACTCACTCAAGCCCATTATATAACTGAATTTGTAACAGCTGAAATGGGTTTCATGGGTTGGTAATTTTTTTCTTCAAACTGATTCAACATGGACCCAAACTGTTAGCCCAAATCAACCCAAAATCAAACCCAATCCGGAACTTTGCTAAGGGTCCATGTTTAGATTGGATGCTTACACTGCAAAACTGAAAACGATTCGCAACCCATTGATACCTCTAAATCTTGGTGTTTGTCTCAATTGATGTTGATCCGGATCTATTCCCGTCCGGGAAGCCCTCTGTGCTCCCCAACAGCTTTGTAATCACAAAATACAGTGGGGCCCACAGGTGAAAAAAAAGGAAAAAAATTTAAAAAAAATCTCATTTTTTCACTAGTGGCCCCACTGTATTTTGTGGTTGTAGAAGTCGTTAGAGAGCACAGAGTGCTCCCTTGAGGAGGAGATGATCCAAATTCGTGTCTATGGGCCTATTTAGCTCTTATTCTCCATGGGCCCTATGATTAAGTTCTGGTAACTTAGAAATCTGAACTCATGGTTCTGATTATTTTTTTTACTTTATTAAAATCTGCTATGTTTCTTTAATTTTATCTGGAACCAAAAATTGAGAAAGAGAAATAGTATCAGTGATTTGTATTCTCATTTAGATTCTCTCTGGTATCAATGATTTGTATTCTCATTTAGTATCATTCTCTCACAGAACCCTTTATGATGGAAAATTTTGGAAGCTTTGGAGACTAATAACACCACATGGGAAAATAAAATATTTTGTGTCGATTTTCGCTGCCTTATCCATATACAATTCTCCGTTGGGTTTATTGCAGATGTGCTGGACGAATGTGGATTACCCTGTGATGGGATTGACCAAATAATTGCTCTGCTGGTAATGATCTGCTCCAAGTTCGTCGAATCCTTGCACATTTTGGATATTTGATTATCTAGAAGCAGAAAATGTTAGTGAGGATTCTGCAGTAGTCATACCTTGTTTAAATGACCAAACAAAATTCTTTGGCTTGGATTAACATGAAGAGGGGACTTGTGGATTTTGCCCTGACCGGATGGGGATATGCTATTAAGTTTTGGTAACTTAGAAATCCGAACTCGTGGTTCTTATTATTTTTTATTTTTTCAAAATCTTCTATGTTTCTTTAATTTTATTTGGAACCAGAAATTGAGAAAAAGAAACAGTATCTGATGGAAGAATTGCGGAAGCTTTCGAGACTAATAACACCAAATGAGAAATTTTCGCTGCCCTGTGATGGGATTGCAGATATGCTGGGCAAATGTAGATTGCCCTGTGATGGGATTGAACAAATCATTGCTCTGCAGACAATGATCTGCTCCAAGTTCGTCGAATCCTTGAATCCTAGCACATTTGGGATATTTGTTTATTTGAAAGTAAAAAAATGTTAGTGAACCTTGGAAACCGGGGTTGGCAAATAAAAATAAATAAATAAATAAATAATGAGGATTCTACAGTAGCCATACCTTGTTTAAATGACCAAGCAAAATTCTTTGGCTTTGTTGAACATGTAGAGGGGACTTGTGAAAGCACAGGGTCTTGCCTTGACCAGATGGACATATGCAATTAAGTTATGCTAATTTAAAATCCGAACTCGTGGTTATGATCATTTTTTTACCTTTTTAAAAATCTACTATATTTCTTTAATTTTATTTGGAACCAGAAATTGAGAAGAAAATAAGAAAGACAATATGGGTGATTTGTATTCTCATTTAGATTCTCTGGTATAAATGATTTGTATTCTCATTTAGTATCACTCTCTCACAGAACCCCTTCTGATGGAGGAATTGCGGAAGTTTTCGAGACTGATAACATCACATGAGAAGATAAAACATTATGTGTTGATTTTGGCTGCTTTCTCAATATACAATTCTCCATCGGGTTTATTGCAGATATGCTGGGCGAATGTAGATTGTCCTGTGATGGGACTGAGAAAATCATTGCTTTGCCGGCAATGATCTGCTCCAAGTTCATTGAATCCTTGCACATTTTGGATATTTGTTTATTTGGAAACAAAAAAATGTTACTGAGGATTCTGCAGTGACAATACCTACTTCAAATGACCAAGCAAATTCTTTGGCTTGGATGAACACGAAAAGGGGATTTGTGAAAACACGAGGTCTTGCCCTGACCGGATGGAGATATGCTATTAAATTCTGGTAACTTAGAAATCCGAACTCGTGGTTTTGATTTTTTTTTTTTACTTTTTGAAAATCTGCTATGTTTCTTTAGTTTTATTTGGAACCAGAAATTGAGAAAAAGAAACTGTATCAGTGATTTGTATTCTCATTTAGATTCTTTCTGATATCAATGATTTGTATTTTCATTTATTACCATTCTCTCACAGAACCCCTTCTGATGGAGAAATTGCAGAAGCTTTTCGAGACTAATAACACCACATGAGAAATAAAACATTCTATGTTGATTTTCGCTGCCTTCTTGATATACAATTCTCCATTGGGTTTATTACAGATATGATGGGCGAATGTGGATTGCCTTGTGATGGGATTGAACAAATCATTGCTCTACAAGCAATGATCTGCTCCAAGTTTGTCGAATCCTTGAATCCTTACACATTTGGGATATTTGTTTATCTGGAAGTAAAAAATGTTAGCGAGGATTCTGCAATGGTCATACCTTGTTTAAATGACCAAGCAAAATTCTTTGGCTTGGATGAACATGAAATTGTGAAAGCACGGGGTTTTGCCAATTTGCCCTGACTAGATGGAAATATGCTATTAAACTCTGGCCAAACTCGTGGTTTTGATTATTCTTTGTTTTCTTTAAAATCTACTATGTTTCTTTAATTTTATTTTGAACCAGAAATTGAGAAAAAGAAACAGTATCAGTGATTTGTATTCTCATTAATCACTATTCTCATTTAGATTCTCTATGGTATAATTTTCTAATATGTTTTGTTTTTCGGATGTCTATAGATTGTTTGTAGTGATTTAAGAAGTAATTTCAGAATTTAGATGCATCTGCAAATATATCGATTAAATGGCTTGAGGGTTGGTGTAATCTGCACCGTAGGGATAAGAAGGCTGTGATGATTCCTTTCTGCTATGCATCGTTCATTATTTGGTCCATTTGGAATGCAAGGAATGCCCTTATTTTTTCAAGTCTATCTTCTTCCCCTACTAATGTTCTTAACAGAGCTCAAGATGCAGCTAGGGAGTTTTTAAGGGTATGGTCGACTCAGCCGATCAATGTTGATGAGCACTTCTTACCCGGCTGGTGTTGTCCTTCGCGAGGATGGATTAAGGTTAATACTAATGCAGCTTATTTTGATGGTCAGGTAGTGGGAGGTTTTGGTTTCATTGGAAGGGATCACAAAGGTTCTATATTGTTTGCTGTTTCTGACTTTGGCCAGATGTTCTCTACTTTTGAGGGGGAGCTTATTGCTATCAAGGAAGGTCTTCTATTTGCGCTACAAGCAGGTTTTAGATTAGTCATGCTGCAGTCGGACTGCTTGGTCGCAATCTCTGATCTGAGGAAGGGTAGATCTGATTCCTTTTCTCTTTCTCCTCTTGTTGATGAGATTCTGTCGATTTGTATTTCCCCTTCCCGAGTCTCTTTCTCGTGGATTTCCAGGTCGGTGAATTTAGCTGCTGCTGCTTTGGCCCGTGGTGGCCTGTCCTCTGGTTCCAGGTGTGTTTGTCCTGTGAGCTCTCCCTGGCTTCTGGACTTGCTGTCCCGGGAGCTCGGGTTGTGTAATCACCCTTCTTCTTTATAAAGTGGAGTTTACCAAAAAAAAAAGAAGTAATTTGGTTTCATTTTTTGTGAGTAAATCTCCATTATAAAAATTATTGGTGACTTTTATTTCCAAAAAGATTTTTTTAGATTTTATTACTTCTTGTTATTAGACTTCTTGGGTATTTATTGATATTTTTTTGATTATGGTGTTTTAAAAGTTGGCTGGAACAAAGCCCTGAAACCTTCTCCTGCTTTTCTATCGTCTGTATAAGTAAAACCATTTTAAGTAGAACCAATTTAGATTGGACAGAGTTTTTTATTGTTGTTGTTGTGTTAGTAGGACCAAGTATGTTGACTAGCTAGTTGTTTCAATTTTGAATTAAATGACCTATAAGGCATTTTGGTCATTCACATTTGAAATTTGAATATACTTAACTACAACTAACGGTGTTAGTTTGGTTAAGACCACACAAAATATATTACACTAAGAGAACCTAACATTAGTTTGTGGTCCAATAAAGAGACCCACACTTAAAAAAACTCTACTTAAAAAATCAGAGACAAAATAACAAAATGAACCTTCACACTAATGATTTTGTTGGAAAGGGTGTAATAAAAAAGATTCCAATCCGACAGTAGAAAAGAGGTGCTTTTGTCGGGATAGAATGCCAAGTCAACGCCCACATGGATAAAGATTTGCTGACATGGAACGACCAGATACTCGAATCCCTTGATTCGCATCACATGATTACTCGCAGTGTTTTCTGGTTGAGCCCATAATGGACGCCCCACGCTGCATCATATCTCTTTGGGCGCTGAGCCCATAGAGGCCCATTAAAATTTTATTATCTAATCCCAGAAGGAAATCTCAAGCACACAAACTGATTGGGTAAAAGATGCTGACGTGTAGCTTATCAAGCGATAATTACCTTATCCACCACTGGCCCACGGACCACCATATCCCTCTCTGCAATTCGCAGAGCTACCTTCAGACATGATTTGTATTCTCATAGATATATCTTCACGGCTCCACCTCCTTCAAAGCCTTCTTTTTTGTATAAATAGAGAAATTCAAGTTGCAGCTTCTCATTAACTCAGCTTTGTTTCAACCTCAGAAGGTCGCACATCCCCACCATGGCTCTTCAGGCGGCTTCTTTCCTTTCCTCTACTTTCTCTGTCAACAAAGAGGTCACCTAACAATTTACTTGGTAGTTGGTACCCTTTTTTTAAGTTCATCTTTAACATTCTATTAATACATCTCCTTCCCTTTTTGAATGTTTCCAGGGAAAGCCCAATGCATCTCTGAAGGACACAGGTTTCTTTGGTGTCTCCCTCCCTGACCATCTCAAATCTGATTTCAAGTCACAAGCCCTAAGATCAAAGGTACCCCATTCTTCTGTTTTTTTCTCTTTTTATGCTACTGCTTCTGGTTTCAAAAATTAAAAGAGTTTAGTTCTAAAATGGGAAACGGTGGGACTTGTTTCTGACGGATGGGTTTAAGGGAACATTGTTTTCAGCATTTCATTTTGGCTGATAAGAACAGTTCATACATCTGAACCTAAAACCATCAAATTAGTTGAATCTTTTATTTAAATTGTAAATTTATATTTTAAGACTTTCCAAAGGTGGAAAAAGATTGAATTCAGACTTTGGAATGGACTGTGGTTGTAGTGTATAAATGATGAACCTCAATTACAAACTCAAGCATGAGGATGTATTCCATTAGCGACAGAGACTTCATGAATGTGACAAGGGCACAGAGTGGTTGTTTTAATCCTCAGAATTAGAGCTTAGTTAACTTTGTCCAGAACTTGCACATTAGTTGAAGAGCATTGTGGTATTGCTAGCTCTGTCCTTTAAACCACTTAGCCCTGGTTTTGTCTAATCATGATAGAAAAATTTGGTGTTGCAGAGTGAATTTTATCAAAAGAAGCAATCAGTTGGAGTTGTCAGAGCTCAAACAGCAGTTACAACTCCTGCAATTAACAGGGCAACCCCAGAAGGGAAGAAAACTTTGCGAAAGGGGAGTGTGATAGTCACTGGAGCCTCATCAGGTTTGGGTCTTGCCACAGCCAAGGCCTTGGCAGAAACAGGGAAATGGCATATAGTTATGGCCTGCAGGGACTTCCTCAAGGCTGAGAGAGCTGCAAAATCAGCTGGCATTTCTAAGGAAAATTATACTATCATGCACCTGGATCTTGCCTCCCTTGATAGTGTCCGGCAATTTGTTGATAACTTCAGGAGATCAGGGAGGCCACTTGATGTATTGGTCTGTAATGCTGCTGTATACCTACCCACTGCAAAAGAGCCTACATTCACTGCAGAAGGATTTGAGCTCAGTGTTGGCACCAACCACCTCGGACACTTCCTCCTATCTCGATTGCTGATCGATGACCTGAAGCAATCAGATTACCCATCAAAGCGTGTTATAATCGTTGGTTCAATTACAGGTAACTCGGTAGACTTCATCCTTAAAAGCTACCCATTAGGGAGAGAGCACTGAAGTTCTTATAAGCCTCCATAATGGGTTATTCACATCAATTGAAAGATTGTTGCTGACTGTGGTTCCTATACTTGGTTATGAGTTCAGGAAACACGAACACCTTGGCTGGAAATGTACCACCTAAGGCCAACCTTGGGGATCTCAGGGGACTTGCTGGAGGTTTGAATGGCCTCAACAGCTCAGCTATGATTGATGGAGGACAATTTGATGGAGCCAAAGCCTACAAGGACAGCAAGGTCTGCAATATGCTTACCATGCAGGAATTCCACCGGCGTTTCCATGAGGAGACTGGCATTACCTTTGCTTCCCTCTACCCTGGTTGCATTGCAACAACAGGCTTGTTTAGGGAACACATTCCCTTGTTTAGGCTTCTCTTCCCTCCCTTCCAGAAGTACATCACTAAAGGCTATGTCTCTGAAGATGAAGCTGGCAGGAGACTTGCACAGGTATGTAGTTACTATAACAAACAGAAATTTCAGCAGTAATTGTATGGGGATTAGGTTTTTGGGTTACCCTAAAAGTAATCTTATGGGATAACCTAGAAAAACTAGAACAAACAAGGGATGGTACTTTGTTAGGTGTCAAGGGATGACGTTTTCAAGAATAGTGGAATCTCTCTCTGGTGGATGTAGGCAATTCTGCCGAACCGCCTTAAATTCCTTATGATTACGAGTCTGTTTTGCTTGTATTCTTCTCTGTGATTGTGCATCCGCCCCCAACATGATAAACCCTCAATTTTTCTTTTGTATTCTTTTTCAGGTTGTGAGTGATCCAAGCCTTACCAAGTCAGGAGTCTATTGGAGCTGGAACAAAGCCTCAGCTTCCTTTGAGAACCAGCTGTCCCAAGAAGCTAGTGACGTAGAGAAGGCAAGGAAGGTGTGGGAGGTCAGTGAGAAGCTTGTTGGTTTGGCTTGACTAAACATTCAGTGATAAGGTTTCATTTACTGATGGATCTTGAGTTTGAAAGGGAGATCAAGAAACATTTCAGCTCCAGATGATTGTGCTGTGTGCTTTTGTATGCAAAATTTCTCTTTGTAGAAATAGAAAATTTTGAATGGCCTGGAGACAATAAAATAACTCGGATTTTTATACATAAGTTTCTAAATCTTGGACTGCAAAACGTTTTCCTTTTTTTTATTTTTAGTTTTTTTCATGCTGCCTACTTAAGTTGAGCCTAAACACTTGTCCGTCCATTCAAGTGGCAAAATTACATGCTGTCCACCCTAGCCATATTGAGAAATTACAAGCTATTGTTACATTTTGACCATTTGACTACTAAGTGTTCAAAATTTGAAATTTGTTAAGACACAAATACCTTAACCCTGTCAATTTACATTATTGCCCCTAATAGTCACTATACAAAGCAGCTCCACCTCAACACCTCAGAAGTTGTCTTCCTCTTCTGACTCTGGCTACAAGAATCTGCCACCACCCACTTTTTGGTTGAGTGAAGCTCTATGGGACTCAATTCGCTAGAGGGGAAGAAGGTTTGATATACTTTCCTCTGGGAAGGTCTGAAATACTTCCCTCGTTAAGTTGTCATTTGCAGATCTTCCTTGAACTCGAATCCATGGGTAGAGATAGAGATCTTCTCCTCCAGCTCAGGTTGGTCATCTGAATGTGGCTACGAAAGTGCTCGGATGCTTTTGACGAACTCAAAGAATTTGGGGAAGTGATTAGGTGAGAAGAAATGAGACTCCCATCCTTTGATAAGTGAATGAATTCAACATTCCCAGTTCCTCATTCTTTCCAAGCAAGTTTTTCTTAATTTGTTCCAAATCCTTTGGGGTTCATATCAATATGGCAATCGATGCAACTTTTACATATAGAGAATCTACAACAACTGAGGATATTACCTAATTTCTTTTGGCTTTTGCACTCTAAGAAACCCTAGAAACGAAAAATAAGATTAAACGAAAAGCTAATTAAATATTCAAGCGAAGAGTTTGAGAGAACCACAAATCGATTCTCACAATTTTCTCTGTTCATAAATTCTATTCCTGGGTTACTTAGTTTTGGAACCTTCATCGTCAAAAACTCCCCTGACTTCCAATTTATGTTATTGTGAAACACAAAGTCTGAGAGAACTAGAAAAAAAGGGAACACAAAGTCCTATTACAAATTTGGATGTAAGCTTGTTCTTTTTAACTTGAAGATCCAGCCTTTCAACATAAATTATTCAAGTGAACATGGAGTATTTTTTTGTAGATTTGAAAAAATTAAGTGAGATTTTGTTAAAAAAAAAGCCTTAAATTTCTCTTTCACCCCAGGTAAAATGGCATTTCAATTTCAAAGTTAACAAAGAGTAGAGGTAACTTGTAATTTTTGAAAAAGGACTAATATAGGCAGCTTGATAATTTTTGCTACTTAAGTGGGCCATCAAAAGTTTTGGCCTAACTTAATTGGGCAGCATGAAAAAATAAAAATATTTTCGAGGTAAAATCGAATGAGTAATTGGGCCAAACGAACAAAAACAAATTGTTTAGGTACATTGACTGCTACACTTGGATAAATAAAAATCTATTTGATAAAAAGAAAACAGCCAACTGCGAAATTATTTTAATCTTAATGGATCCCAAATTTCCGTCGAGATCGAAATCTCGACGGTTGAATCTCAATGATTGATATCAAAATCTCGACAAGATCTCGATCCGACTAATCGAGATGTACCATTTAATCGTCAATGCATAGGACTGAAGCAAGGTAGCCTTCCTACGCCATGGCTGGCAGTTGCATAAAGTATGTCCCTTTGTTAACTTTACTGTAAGAAGGG
Source organism: Hakea prostrata (assembly GCF_041222555.1). Taxonomy (NCBI): domain Eukaryota; kingdom Viridiplantae; phylum Streptophyta; class Magnoliopsida; order Proteales; family Proteaceae; genus Hakea; species Hakea prostrata. The sequence continues at coordinate 10,863,040 of NC_142608.1, forward strand.
AAATTTTGAAAATTACAAGTTGATGTCCCATAACTTCATGAAGCCAGGATCCTGGCCAATGCCACTGCGTTTACGTGCTGCTCAGTTTTATAAAAGAGAGGAACGACGACTTCAACAACAAGAGTTGAATTTTATAAGGAAAATAGAAGACAGGAATGACATAAAATAGTAACCATTGGAAGACCCACGCGCTCAGTCATTAAGGTCACCCAAGAAAATCCCAGGCACAGAGCCTCCCTCACTATCAACCTTCCAGTCTTCCTGGGTGTTTTTTATTTTCTTCTGGGCTATTGTGTTCAGGAAGTAGTAACTGACTCCACTCTCTGAATCTGTGATGCAAGAAGATTCATAACTGTCTTCTTGGTAGAGTGGGACATTTACAGAGATGGGGTTGGGAGATGGAGATCCAGATGGAGCTGATGGCTTCTCTGACATTTCATTCGGGAAGGAACACAAATACATGAAGATGGATTCAGAGCTAACAGAGGATGATGACCCCTCACATCATCACCATAGTCAAAAGTATGAGATCCATAATACCCAGAAATTCGTTATCACCTGTGCCACTGTCGCTTCTCTCAACACTGTACTAATCGGCTATGGTATAGTATTTCCTTACCCTGATTCGTTGACTCCTTCATGTTGATTTTTCTGAATCTGTTCTGTGTGAAAATTGTTTATTCTGGGTTTCTTTATTATGCAGATTTGGGCGTTATGAGTGGAGCACTTATATTTATACTGGAAGATCTTAAGATAACAGAACTGCAAGAAGGAGTTCTAGTTGGTTGTTTGAGTGTGGTCTCTTTATTGGGAAGTTTAGCAGGTGGAAGGACCTCTGATGCTATTGGTAGGAAATGGACTATGGCTTTGGCTGCTCTTGTCTTCCAAACTGGTATTGCTATAATGGCATTTGCTAATTCTTTTAGGGTTTTAATGGTAGGAAGACTCCTTACAGGGGTGGGGATAGGATTTGGGGGTATGATTGCCCCTGTTTACATAGCTGAGATATCTCCTACCATTGATAGAGGATTTTTTACCTCCTTCCCTGAGATCTTCATTAATGTTGGAATCCTCCTTGGCTTCGTATCAAACTATGCATTTTCGGGTCTTCCTGCACATATTAGTTGGAGGGTAATGCTTGGTGTTGGAATCATACCCTCAATCTTTATGGGTTTTGCCCTTTTGATCATCCCTGAGTCACCTAGATGGTTGGTAATGCAAAAGAGGGTTGAAGAAGCAAGATCAGTTCTAATAAAAACAACTAATAATGTGGAAGAAGTGGAGGAGAGACTGGCAGAGATACAAGAATCAGCTGGGACTTCTAAATCAGAGAAGTATGAAGAGAAACCTGTATGGCGTGAACTATTGATGCCTTCTCCTTCAATTCGGCGAATGTTGATCACTGGGTTTGGAATCCAATGTTTCCAGCAGCTTGTGGGAATTGATACAATCCTGTATTACTGCCCTACAATCTTCAAAGAATCTGGGATTCAAGACAACAGCACACTTCTTGCTGTGACTGTTCTTGTTGGAGTTGTCAAAACTATAGTCATCTTAGTTGCTACTTTTCTCATTGACAGAACAGGTAGGAAGCCATTGATGTACATTAGCAGTGCAGGGATGACTGTTTGTTTGTTCATTTTGAGCCTTTCTCTATCCCTGGTAGGACATGGGCATGTTGTAGTCATACTCACAATCATGTCTGTTTGTGGTTATGTGTCATTCTTCTCTGTGGGAATGGGTCCAGTTGCCTGGGTATTGACATCAGAAATTTTTCCACTGAGACTCAGAGCTCAAGCAGTTGCACTTGGAACAGTGGGGAATAGAGTTATTAGTGGCCTGATTGCAATGTCATTCCTTCCTGTATCTCGAAACATTACAGTGGGAGGAACATTTTTCGTCTTTTTTCTTTTCTCTGCGTTATCTGTTGCATTTGTTCATGCATTTGTTCCTGAAACAATGGGGAAATCTCTTGAGCAAATTGAGTCACTATTCGGGGATGAAGGAGCACTGAAAGGTAGCGAATTAGAGCTTGGAGATGTAGAACATCTTGTGCCCAAAGAGTGATCATGATGTGTTTCACAGATTGGTCTTCTAGCTCTGCAACTTCCTTGAAACAGAATACTAAACCTTGTAATGCTACAAGAAGCTTCATATATCCATGGGAAATTGATCTACTTTCTAACTGGCAAGGTATATCTCCAGCAGGAAGCAAGTTATTATATGTGAGATGCTCAAGCAGTTGTTCTTAGAGCTATTAGTAGTTCTGAGTATTCTTTTTTTTTTCCCTTGGTAAATTGAAATCATTGATTACTTGAATTGGTCCTTATGCTGCTACTGCTCATATTCCCTTGTTTAATAAGTTCTTCTACTTCAATTGTAATTTTACTTGTTAGTTCTACAAAAAATAATCAAAATTGTCAATCTGCCAGATATTTGATATTTTGATGTAATAAATGTAAGGTTCTTTCTGATCGGTTCAGTATTGTTGGATGAAAGTAAACCCTTATCCAAGTAGAAGAGAAAGTAAGAGCAAAGCACCAAAATGGGCTGGATTGATCAATCTTTTGTACTTTTAGTATGATCATCAACAAATCGTCAAAATTCTCACAACTGAAACTGGAGAATTTTCTATAATTAAAGGGCAAACCCGATGCCAAAGGCTTCCAAGCAAGCAAGTCCAAGGGGGCAATTTTGCTTGGTTGCAGCTTTTTGATCAATTGTTTCCACAACATACACTCTTACCTGGATTACCATGACGCCATTCCTAGAATATGAATTTTCTTCTCTCCACATTCCATCTCAAAAAAATACAAAATCCTCCTTAGCACTCTTATTGTCATGTTTCCATTAAGACCCCTTAACAAGAAATAACACACCATGTTATTATATTTCATCCCATAAATAAATAAATTATTATATGAAATCCAAGCTTTTCTAGGTAAGATTCTAGGTAAGAATAGTCAAGTCCAATCACAATGCAAAGAATAAGGAATCCGGTAACGGTTCACATCAGACGCTAAGGATATGAAAATTTTCTTATTGGGTTTTGGTGACAACGTTGAAGACGGAAGAAATAAGAAAACGAAAGGTTGATGGTGTACCTGACCATGACCACGTGTATGTTGGTTTTCTCTGTGTGAATTATACTGCTGAGATACATCTATCATCTATGGGTGACGCCCACGCGCTTATTCATTTGATAACTGAGGAATTACACTTGGATCCTGGTAATGCTGCTCAATTACAGTCAAAAGTTAAGACAGAGTCGTAGATTTGAGAAAGCTTTTCTTCCTCAACACTTCTTGGAAGGTTTTTTTTTTTTTTTTATTTCCTCTCTGTTCTCTCTGCTTTCTGACCCTGCAAATCACTCTTAATAAGTTTGTTTTCTTGTAGAGAAGGACTGCTGCAAAGATGGAGTTAGTGGGTCACCCAGAAGATAGAGATGGATTCTCTGACCTTTCCTCTGGTGGTAAACACAAATACATGATGATGGGTTCGGAGCTAGCAGAAGATGATGATTATCTTGACCCTTCACATCATCGCCATCGTCAAAAGAGTGAAACCCATGATACCCAGAAATACGCAATCGCCTGTGCCAGTTTCGCTTCTCTCAATACCATATTAATCGGCTATGGTAAAGTATTTTCGTTTCCTCTTCCCCCTACCCCAAAAATAAATCCCCTAATCTGTTTCATAGTTTTCTCTATGATTCTATTTGAACTTGTTCTGCATTTGTAAGAAACCCAGTATTGCTCTATGTGCTGTGTTTTCTTGTCCAGAGAATCTGTTCAGATCTCTTATGATCAGAGGATAGCTTATTGTAGAAGTGGCTGAATCACATCCATTAAGCTTCTTGCTCCCCACTCCCACCACAAAACAACCCAACTAACAGCTCTCAGTGAAAGAAAAGAAAACCCTCAATTGGGACATATATTGTAGAACAGCTTGTGCAGTCCAAATGGTTGACTTGATTCTTTGAAGCATCTTTGGTACTGAATTCTTATATAAATTGTTGTGCAGTTTCCTGAAATTGGTAACATTTTAACTTCTGGCTTAGTATGGGTCTTCTCTTATTTGCAGATTTGGGTGTCATGAGTGGAGCACTCATATTTATGTTGGAAGATCTTAAGATAACAGAACTGCAAGAAGAAGTTCTTATTGGTTCTTTGAGCATGGTATCGTTGGTGGGCAGCTTAGCAGGTGGAAGGACCTCGGATGCTATTGGTAGGAAATGGACAATGGCTTTGGCAGCCGTTGTTTTCCAAACAGGCGTTGGTATAATGGCACTTGCTAATTCTTTTAGGGTTTTGATGATAGGAAGGCTTCTTACTGGAGTGGGGATAGGATTTGGAGGCATGATTGCCCCTGTTTACATTGCTGAGATATCACCCACCATTAACAGAGGATTTCTTACCTCCTTCCCTGAGATCTCTGTAAATGTAGGGATCCTTCTCGGCTACATATCTAACTATGTATTTTCGGGCCTTCCGGCACATCTAAGTTGGAGAGTAATGCTTGGTGTTGGAATCATTCCCTCAATTTTTATGGGGTTCGCTCTTTTGTACATCCCAGAGTCACCTAGGTGGTTGGTAGTGCAGAAGCGGATTGAAGAAGCAAGATCAGTGCTAATGAAGACAAACAAGAATGAGAAGGAGGTGGAGGAGAGACTGGCAGAGATACAAGAAGCATCTGGGATTTCTAATTCTGGGAACGATGAAGAGAAACCTGTTTGGCGTGAACTGTTGGCCCCTTCTCCTTCAATTCGGAGAATGCTGGTCACTGGGTTTGGAATTCAATGTTTCCAGCAACTTGTTGGAATTGAAACAACATTGTATTACTGCCCAACGATCTTCAAGGAAGCTGGGATTCAAGACAACAGCACACAACTAGCTGCAACTGTTCTTGTTGGAGTTATCAAGACTGCAGTCATCCTAGTGGCTACTTTCCTCATTGATAAGATGGGTAGGAAGCCATTAATGTACATCAGCACTATAGGTATGACTGCTTGTTTGTTCACTCTGGGCCTTTCTCTAACACTGGCAAGACATGGATATGCTACAGCCATACTCACAGTCCTGTCAGTTTGTGGGGATGTGGCTTTTTTCTCTGTAGGAATGGGCCCAGTTGCCTGGGTTTTGGTGTCTGAAATTTTCCCATTGAGGCTGCGTGCTCAAGCAGTTGCACTTGGAGCTGTCGGGAATAGAGTTCTCAGTGGCCTGATTGCAGCATCATTCCTCTCTGTATCGCATGCCATTACAGTAGGAGGGACCTTTTTCATCTTTTCTCTGTTTGGTTTGTCCTCCATTGCATTTGTTTATGCATTTATTCCTGAAACAATGGGGAAATCTTTAGAGCAGATTGAGTTACTATTTAAGGATGAAGGAGCACCTAGAGGTTGTGAACTGGAGCTTGGAGATGTAGAGCATCTTGTGCCAAAAGAATGATTTGTTTCGCATGTTGGTATGATTGATAAAAGATTTCTACTGGCGCAACTTACTTGAATTAGAATATGAAACCTTCTAATGCTGTAAGTGTCTTCATATCTCCAATGAAACCTTTGCCTGCCTTTTACTGGTATAGCGGATATCCGGCAAAAGGCATGTTATTACAAGCGAGAGATGCACGGGCAACAACAATGAGGCAATTAAAAATCAGAAGTGTTCTTGAACTTATTCACAATGAGGCATATGGCTTTTCCTCTGGATTGATATTTCACTTAAAAGCTATTAGAACTTGGGTTGAGTATTTATTCTTCCTTGTAAAGCTGAAATCATTGAATATTTGATTTGGTCTTGATGTTTCTACTGCTAATTGCTTTTATTTAGAAGGTCCTACTTCAAGTGTAATAGTCCTCAATTCTAAGATGTTTCTTTCATCTAAAGGGGAAAAAGAAAGAATCAAAGATGCTTCAGGTTCTGTTATATTTCATTATTCTGTGATGAAACTCTATCCAGGCTGAAGAGAAGGTTTGAGAAAAGCACCCATATGTGCTAAATTGGCCATATCAGCACTCAGTGTTATATAAATGCATGCCCTCTCCATTAATGGAAATATGTTAATGTCCCAATTCAAATATCCAAACCACTTCTCTGTCTACCCCATGGAAATTTCCCCCACTATTTTTGCCCATCTAGCTCTTGTTAGGTGTTCACTTCTTTAAAATTTTTCAGTGTTCTATTTGAGATGTAACATACAACATGAACCAAGGGTGGCTCCAGCGTTTTCACAATTAAGACACCCAGCTACTGGTTGTGGTTGAAATGAATTGTAATAAATTTTGTAGATTGCGAGTTGTGGATGGTAATTACTTAGCTATTAATCCGGTGGATATCTTATTTATTTGTGCCAAACTGAGTTGGTTAAATTGTTTGTCTTAAAATGGTAAGCCCCAAATAACCCATGAAGCAAATTAGCCGCACCTGGCAAATTCAGAATGATCAAGAAATTGAAACAAACCAAGTTGTGTAGAACATCAAAGCTTGGGTGGGTTGGTGCTTGTATGATTGAAAAGACTACTGAAAGTCCTGATCAGTTGGATGACTGGATAGGGGAATATGACCCCAAGACCAAAATAGAAGTTGGAGAAAAACCTGCAAACCAGTACTTCACTTAACCAGCAAGATGGATTGAGAGAGAGGGCATAGGGTGCTGAAGCTATGTTGAAGATATGATGTGAATCTGATGGACAAAAGTGTAGATGGACGAATGGAAGGAAAACAGAAGGTCTGAGGTTTAGGAGCAAACCAGCCAATGGGATGACTTGAAATGTGGATTGAATGAAGACTTGGTGTTGTGAATTGGCTCTTATAGTCTCAACAGATTTTGGTAGAACTCTTGTGTTGCAGCAAAATTTCAATCTTCTGGAGCTACACCAGCAGCCTGTGATTGGTAGTGGCTGCCGGAGGACATTATGGGTATAAGCGGCTTGTACCGGGGCTCCAAGAGTGCCTCCAGGAGCAGTTGATTACTCAGTTGCAATTACAAATCACTGCAGTCGAGGAGGGTTGGTTGCAAGAGAAAGAGAAGAAAAGGGAGGGGGGGGGGGGGGAGTGGTCTATCTCAGTCCTGGGTCTCACCCTTCAGCTGTCTCAGCTGTTGAACATGGAAAACTCGAAAGTTTTGTTTGGATTGCAATTGGGATATCTAGAGGATACAATGAAAATGTAAACTGCCACTCTAGCAACTAATGACATAGAAATAGAAGATAACTAAAGTTAGGAACAAAAGCTTTATGGATCACAGCTAACTTGCAAGAAATAAAAATTAGAAACTAATAATATCGACAATTACTCTGAACAAAAAAAGAAAAATTACTACTAAAGCAATCATAAAGAGAAACTAAAAGTTCCATGGAAACTGAGTTCCCTGCTGAGAGTATAGGATGGGAAAGTGGACTATTGGACAGTGATGCCAGATGAATTGAAGATGGTCACCCTTGCATGCTTGGGTGGTTTCCGGTGGGTTTCGTCTTTCATAATATGCGTCATTTTACTGGTTTTCCTTATTTGTATTTGTATGATTGGGAAATTGAATTTGATCTTGGGAATGAAATGTAATGAATGTTAGCAGTAGAAAGTGAACCTTATCAAGTCCATTATGTATCAGTTAACCTTGTCGCTTTAACCCAATTCATGGTTCATAGTTCATTTTGCTTAAGATAACTCTCAATTTAAATGCTTAGATATGTGGAAACCATATCATTATTTTGCTGCATATGAGTTATCTTTATTAGAATAATATAAATTTGATGAAGAGAAATTCTACTCAGGGGTGCTATGAATAAAGAACTTAAAAGAGCTGCACTGGAGAAATTCAGCTGCTCATCCAGTTATCCATGGACAGCAAATTTGGAGAAATTTCAGCTGCCTTTCAGGATTTTATAATGCAGATTGTGTTTCATCAACATGTAGCCAACCCCATTTAGTTGGGACAAGGCTTATTGTTGTTGTTGTTGTTGTTGTTGTGTTTCATCAACATATTTTGATGGTAGTGAACCTACTTATGTAGAGTCTGCTTTCAAGGCTTTCCTGCATTAACAGTTTTATTTTTTAAGTCTACTGGAATTCTATACAACTTTTTGGAACCAAGCTACAGGTACATCTACTAGCTGTGACTCCCTGTCTTATAGGGTGGAAGACTCAGAGATCTATGTGCAGAGAATCACCATTGAAACAAGCAAGCCTCCATTGATAATGTATGATGTAATATCTGAAGGAAGCTCACTTTTCATATCTTGAATCATATATATCAATACTGTCTTTGGATTCATCTGCCAAAGATTTCATGATTTTGAGTGTTTTTTTTTTCTTTTTCCTGTTTGTTTTGAGATCAGAAAGATACAATGTTAATTCTAAATTCATGTTCCTACAACATTTGATTGACTGATTCATTTTGTGGGGAACACAAGATCATATCAGAATTGCCATACCCAATTCCAGTCCAAAAGTGTTTCCGGAAACCCAAAAATACCAGTGTCACTTTAAGGGTATTGTCAAACAGCATCAAAGTGACAATAAATAGGCATGGATTATAGAAACAATACAGTTGCAGAAACCTCATCAAATGAACTCTCTGGGGAAGAACTGAGCAGGATAGAACCCAGAAATTTTTTTGCTATAATCATGAAAGTAAATTGTAGTTAATCACTTAAAAAAAGTAATGATCTTTACATTCTAGAGCATAAAATGGCACATCTTTATCATTTGTTCCATTGATCTATTATGGACACATCAACTCAACTAATTTTGTAAGAGTGTGAAATTCTATAACCTTAATAATTTAGAACACATTTGAAGCACTCTTGTAGAGTCACAAAGGACAACAAAGGATGAGAAAGCCATGAACACCTTTAAACTTAAATATTCATATGCTATGGTAAAGCCCAATTTTGTTTTAGATTACTTATAGTTGACTTAAGTGTTTTTAATAAGACATTTCCAAGTCCCAAGAGACACCGAAAGCTTAAAATAATTTAAATTAATTTATAATTGGTTTATATTATTCCTCTTGATACTAGACAAGTGGCAGGTAACATATGGATAGATCAGTGAGGCATGAGGCATCATCAGCTTAGATATTTAGGTGACATTTTGATTTTTTACATGTAGAAGAAAACAACACAATATATTTTTTTTATTTCCTCTCCCTCTCAAAGAATCAAGGATAATTAGATGCAAGATGTTGGTTGTAGAACAAAATTAATTTTAAATGTTAAATATGAATTAATTAGTAAAAGATGACAACCTAAGTGACTTAAGAAGTTTTGAGGAATAATTTCTTTATGATTCATGTATCACTCATAAACATTATATTTATATTTTTGGGAATCAAGTTTTCTTTTGTTCTCTATATTTGGTTACGTAATTCTTAAAACATAGTTTATTTAAAAAATAATATCATTATTTCTGAGAACGATAATTTATAAAACGCTCTCGAAACAATTGTTTAATGACTTTAACTTTATCAAATAATTCTTCTTGAATTATCAATTTTTAATATATATGGTTGAAAATAAGTAGTTTATAAAGACGGTAAAGTGCACCATCATCCTCGCTTAATGGATGAGAAAAGCTTTTCTCATATTAAAATTTTATTTAAAAATAATTAAAAATTAAAGACTCATCCCCCTCAATAGCTTAATTTATTTTTGAGGTAAATACTAGCTTAATTACGACTCTATATAGTGGATGAGGGAGTTATGTTAATTTTTGTTAAATAAACCTTAATAACAAATATTATATATGTTTTTCTTGAAATCATGTTTAGAAAATATTAAAATTGAATATTCTAAAGGTAGTTTAAAACATAGAACCAATGTGTCAGTTTTCTAAAACATAGTCAGAATGTACAAAAGTTTTGGCAGTCATCATCCTTGAATGATTATTTTTTTCTTAAAAAAAAAAGAAGATTATCCTAGAATGATGATTTCTCCATTTTAACTAATCAATTGGTGTGTGATATAATGGACTAACCCCCCCTTCACATATCTTACTTACTCCCTCTCTTAAAGAAATTGCTTCTAGGGAATTGGACACCTCACCTCATGATATGGTAAACCGACAAAATTGCAACAACCAACATATCAATAAATATTTATAATTTTTTATACTTAAAATGCATTTGTTTTTTCTGTCATCATCAACTACTTATAAGATTAGGGTTTATAGGGTTGGGAGAGAGAAAAAGAGAGTCCGGGTCAGCGACCCCGACGGAGAGCACTTTGTGCTCCCCGGCACTTCCTGATCACAAAGATCAGTGGGGTCCACGGTGAAAAACACATTTTGGAAAAAATAAAAAATAAAATTTTTTTTCACCAATGAGACCCACTAGTTTTTGTGGTCAGAAAGCCATCGGAGAGATGATCCGGATTTGGAAAAAGATGTACTAGAACTTAAGAGCAGTAGAGAAAGAAGAAGAAAAAAAAAGATACATAACAAGTTATCACCACTCTGCTAGAAGTATATCTATAAATGCATTTAATTCATAGTAATTTTGATAACATTTACACATAAATTCAACGAATAATCCTTGAAAATAAATCTTTTCGATACCATTTTAAGGATAATGCCCTAAAAAGGGAAAAATAAGTAATTTTTTTATGAGAAGAAATTCATTTATTGGCGCAAGAATGGTGCATGGAATCAAAGTTACAAATAACCATGGAGTAAAAAGTGGCCAGTATGACCTTCCTGGGAAAAAACGACTTATTGAGAAAGAGCGTGTGAAATTTTTTTGCACTCTCTGGAAATAAAAGAGAAATTACAAGACTCAAAGTTAAGAGGACAAAAAAGAAGCAAATTGTTTTAACATCTTAAATTCAAGGTCTTTAAACATTGACACCTCACTTTATCTTTGAAAAAAACAGGAGAAATTCCAAACTTAGACTTTCACTGAATAGGTAAAAGTCCAATCTGTTACTAAATGTTGTTAAGTAACTTTAAAATTTAAAACACACAAGATCATGGTTGAACAATAACGGAACGAATAGTTAACAATCTTAGATGTATTTGACCATCGAGGATTGCTTAGTCGGTAATAACCAACATCTCTTAATGAAAAGATCGCAGTTTCCATACTCGTTGTGGTATATGTGATAATTCCCACCCCTAATGTAAAGCTACGAATTTCAAATATATATATACATAAATGAGATGGATTTGCCCTTAATTTTCCTTAAAAAGAGAATCATTGTTCCCTTATTCCATGCTCCATATTATATTGTCTTGAATATCAATATTCACTATGAACAAACTGATACCATATCGTATCACCCGATAAATTCATCCATCATGGGAGAAGAGAACAATATGTTTTATCGGATAAAACAATCAAAATGGAAAGACAGCTGTCAAAGTCCAAGAAACATTTATAAACCAGAAAGGAGAAGAAAAAAAAAGGTAGGAGAGAGAAAAGTAGAAGCCGTTTTTCTCGCCGTGATGAGTTGAATCTATCGATGAAACGTTGTGATTCCTTGTTCCAAACTAAATCAATGTTCTCATGGAAAATGGAAATTCCTACCCAATAAAAAGAGAGGAAATTTAGCCCTTAAAAATGGAAACCCAGTAAGGAGCTTCAAAACTTCCTTCCTTCCTTCCTTTGCGGCTGCTACTGCAAATATGACTTCTTCTCCTCCTCAAAATGCCCAATGAAAGTCAGACAGAGACAACACGGAAAGCAACTCTCTACTTGTCTCTTCTTGAATCAGAAATTCTTTTAATTTTCTTGGAAAATTTCAAACATTTTAGTTTTTACTCGTCAACTCTAGTATTTGCTGTAATTTACAGAGCTAAGGTCAAGGCAAACCTGGCATTGGCCAGCTGGAGTTAAGAACTGGGTTGCTTCCGCGTTAAAAAATTTACATGAAATGAGCGTGAGACCCACTTGATCTCTCAGGTTGGAAGTAAAGCAGCTATCGGTGGGGCCACATGACACAGAAATGGTCTTCTCTCTGGTTTTCCCTGAGATCTGGAACTGAGGTCCTCTTCTGAGATTCAATTCAAGAGCTGAAATACCCAGGAACGGGAAAGATAAAATAACTACTGGGTTCCTCTGTGTTTATCAATTTCTTTTTCCTGTTGTTTCTTCTCATCTTCTTTGGGTTTACAGAGAAATGGGATTTGTGGGACTTCAAGAAAATGGGAATGGAGATGGGTTCTCTAACCTTCCTTTGGGAACCAAAAACAAATACAGGAGGATGGATTCAGAGTTCACAGAAGACGAAGGCGCTTCACATCTTCCTCATCAACCGATCGTGACCAAGAATACCAAGAGATATGTTTTTGCTTGCGCTGTCTTCGCCTCTCTCAACTCTGTCCTTCTGGGCTATGGTGAGTTTCCCCTCTTTAATCTGCTGTTCTATTTTGTAATGGCAATTCATGGGGCTCTATCTATTTTCTCTTCCCCTTGATACAGAAAACCCAAATCTAAATGACCATCCCTTTCTCTGTCTTTCTATTGCCACAAAAAGTTGTCGGTTTGGTCATCTCTCAAACTGATAATAGAAGGGTACAGATTTGTTTCTGGCTGCGGGTTTAGGGGCTCATGTCACTGGTATGGCTGTATTTGTGAACAAGATCTTGGTCAATTTCGATTATGTTTATCTTAGAACAGCATGCTGGCCTGAAATTGGTATTCTAGTCCCTAAAACTTGTCTTCTGAATTGCATTTGCATCTCATTTGTAATTATTACCACTGTATTCATTATTTGACATTGAAGCTTTCATAGCTTTGTGAAGATTTTAAATGGGAGGAATTCCATTTGGGAAGAGAATCACACAACAGCTTTTGTAATTTGATTAGTTGATGATATTCTTTGCAAGCGTTTAATTTTGTTAGAATGAATGTGAAGCCTGAAGCATTTGGCCTTTATGATCTGCAGATGTGGGTGTTATGAGTGGAGCCATCATATTTCTTCAGGAAGATCTGAAGATTTCAGAGGTACAAGAAGAAATTCTGGTTGGTTGCTTGAGCATTATCTCACTTTTGGGCAGTCTAGCTGCTGGTAGAACCTCAGATGCAATTGGTAGAAAATGGACAATGGCTTTTGCAGCGATTATATTTCAAACAGGTGCTGCTATAATGACGCTTGCTCCTTCTTTCAAAGTACTGATGATAGGAAGACTCTTAGCTGGGATAGGGATTGGTTTTGGAGTCATGATTGCCCCTGTTTACATTGCCGAGATATCACCCACCATTGCCAGAGGATCTTTCACCTCATTCCCTGAGATCTTCATCAACTTGGGTATCCTTTTAGGTTACGTATCTAACTATGCATTTTCTGGTCTCTCACCACACATAAGCTGGAGAATAATGCTTGGTGTTGGAATCCTGCCATCGGTATTTATCGGATTTGCTCTGTTCATCATACCTGAGTCACCCAGATGGTTGGCAGTGCAGAACCGAACTGAAGAAGCAAGGATGGTCCTGCTGAAGACAATTGATAATGAGGAAGAAGTGGAACTGAGACTCCAAGAGATACAGCAAGCAGCTGGGACTGCCAATGTAGATAAATCTGAAGAGAAGGCTGTGTGGCGTGAACTCCTATTCCCTTCACCTGCAGTTCGCCGCATGATGATAACTGGGCTTGGAATTCAATGTTTCCAGCAGATCACAGGTATAGATGCAACTGTATATTACAGCCCCACAATCTTAAAAGAATCTGGAATCGAAGACAAAACCATGCTTCTTGCTGCAACTGTTGCTGTTGGATTTTCCAAGACTATTTTCATTTTGATTGCCATTATGCTCATTGACAAAGTGGGGAGAAAACCACTGCTATATGTCAGCACAATTGGGATGACTATATGTTTGTTTGGATTGAGCCTTACTCTATTTTTAACTAAGGGTGGAGTAGCCATTCCATTGTCAATTTTAGCTGTGTGTGGGAATGTTGGCTTCTTTTCGGTGGGAATTGGCCCTATTTGCTGGGTCTTGACATCTGAAATCTTCCCTCTCAAATTGCGCGCTCAAGCAGGAGCACTGGGAGCTGTGGGGAATAGAGTATCCAGTGGCATTGTTGCCATGTCCTTCCTGTCTGTTGCTCGTGCTATTACAGTGGCAGGAACCTTCTTTATCTTTGCTGTGATTTCAGCACTCTCCATTGCCTTTGTTTATTTCTTTGTTCCTGAAACAAAGGGGAAGTCTCTGGAGGAGATTGAGATGCTTTTTCAGAGTGCAGGAGGATGGCAAGGTGGTGAGGTGGAGCTCGGAGATGTTGAACATCTAGTGCAAAAGCAATAAGTGCCTTGTGGGAGGCTTTGATGAGCCAAAATCTTCAGCCATTTCTTCCAACTATACAACTAGCTTGAAAGAAGATAAAAGCATTCCCGTGCTCGCAGAGCTGGCATGTTTTGGTTGGAATTCTAGCTAGTTTCCACTACGCAGTGTTGCTCAGTGAATCCTAGTTGCCATACTTGAATTATACAGCCCAAAAGCTCCTCTTTCGCAATCCATTCAACCGAGAAGGCAATTATCTATCATTGGGGCTATATTACCGATCTAGTAAGAAGCCTTCCGAAATTTATTGAGACCCTGATGGGTCCAACCTTTTCTTTTAAGATGGTATCTGAGAAAATATTAGAAACTTTTGTGTAGCTCATAGAGTGACTTTTACTTCTTTAGAACTGAAATAGGAGCAACTGATTTGTTCTTTCTCCTGCTTCTGTTACCTATTTTAAGAAAGAGGAGGCTTGTTCTTTGGGTGGAACACAACTATCATAGTGAAATATTGTATAATTTTTCCCAGCACTCATTTTTTGTACTCAAACAATAATTATGGTCTTATTGTATCACAGATCTTGTCTTCCCTGTCCACCTAAATAACCTCATTCTTAGATTTCTGATTTTGTTGCTATTATTTTGATGTTTATATAATTTTCAATTTTTTTAATGGTTTATGTTTATTTTGTATCCAAAACATGAAATAAATGACTCATCCTCACCAAGAATGACAGATCTAAATCATCGAGTTTCTTGAGGGCAAGCCTAAATTGAAAAACCTGATTATCCAACAATGATGAAGGATGATAAAATTGGAGAGCAGTTGCTTCTTTTTCTTTCTGTTTTGGGGTGGCTTCTTACAAATAAAGATTACTAAGTGTGAGCAGGTACAGACACTGGTAAGCTTAAAAGTGAACAGGAACAAGGATCTGAAACTGTAAGTTCCAAACATGAAAGAAATAATCCATATTGTCTCAAGTGACCCAGAATTTCAGAGATGCTGTTGACAAATTCCTGTATATCTTTATTGTATTTTGTATACTGAGACAGTGATTGAATTTGTAAGCGAGAAACAAAATTTCTCTACACTACAGAGGAACAATTAAAGGAAGTGTTTTTCTTTTCCCCTTCCCATGGTCTTCTTCTTTTAAGATCTGAAACAGTGGGACTATCTGCATTGGCATATAATCGTATTATCAAACAGAACAAGTAAGAGAAGAAAATGGGTAGATGAGATATATCACATTTGCCTCATCTTTCTTTGACACCCTTGAAGCTGGCACTGTGGTTGCAGAAGATGCAGTAATCCAACATTATATGATCAATGACACTTCCTTCTTCAACCTCCAGCTTTCTA
The DNA here is from genome assembly GCF_041222555.1 of Hakea prostrata. Classification (NCBI taxonomy): domain Eukaryota; kingdom Viridiplantae; phylum Streptophyta; class Magnoliopsida; order Proteales; family Proteaceae; genus Hakea; species Hakea prostrata. The sequence goes on from NC_142608.1 coordinate 10,878,617, forward strand.
CTGTGTTTGTTCCACAAGTGAACTGCCATGCTCTGTCTGCGAATATATCTAAGCTTTGCCGATATCCATTTTGAATGCGCTTCATCTTCAGGTCTTCGGAAAATGCTCTGTACTCTACTCCATTCAACGGGATAAAATGCTGGAGGAGGCAAAACTGTGAAGTTGAATCCTGGTTGCCCAGCTGCTCTTGAAACAACCCTTGAAACCAGGTAAGGGCCATTGTGGCCCCATTTACTTCCATCAAAGGTTAGTGTAAATTCTTCTATGAATTTGAAGAGGAGTGGATGCTTTCTATCAAATATCAAAACAGCATTATTTAATCGACTCCAGTTTCCAGTTTGAAGGTCAAGCGTCTGTGCTCCAATCACATTTCTCAAATTGGAGAAGCTCTTCAAGACAATAACATCAGTGTCGATATAAATACCACCAAATTTATACAGGACAGCCAGTCTAAGCAAATTGGACAAGTTCTGACCCAGAGAAACCTGCCCAGGATCAATTTTTCCCTTCTTCAACCGATCGTACCAAGCTTCTGCAGGAGTGTTCTTGAATATATAGTCGAAATTAGGAGGAATTGCAGTCACCCTCAAGCCTTTCTCCAAGAATGGTCCTAGCATTGGAATCCCTCTTCTCGAGCCCATGGAATTGGTGAGTATGAGCAAACAAGCATCTGGGTGCGATTTAAAAAGGCTCTCTATACTAATAAACTCTCTAGGACCAAATGACTGCAAAGAAGAAGATATCCAAGTCATGAAAAACCGAACCTTACAAGGAGAAACTGAAGAATTCAAAGAAGAGTCGTGAAAGAACTCATTCACTATCCTGCGAAATTGCTTCAACGAGGGCACGGACTGCAAAATCTTCAACTGGGTCTTCTTGGTTCTGAGCAATCTAGGCTTGTGGGGTTTAGAAGAGTTCAATTCCTGCATAAGGGGCAACTGGGTCTTCGGTTTAGAACGTGGGATTTCTTCCTTAACCAAGTACATGATCGAAGAAGAAGAAGAGTCGTTCCTTGTTGCTCTATCTACTGGGTTTTCAGGCGAGAAACTATCGGATTCCAGAGGGATTAGAGGCGAAAGAGGAACATAAACACTCAAATTACTGGCACCACTATAGAACATTAGAAGAAGGAGAAGGAAAACGAAGAAGGAGGTTGGGATACAGCAGAGGAAAGCGGAAAGAGAAGTCCTTGTTTGATGGAAATGAGGTAATGGAAGTGAAGAAGGCGGAGAAGGATTGGTGGTGTCATTATCTATTCCCATTGCGTCTAATTTCTCTCAATTGAACAATTTCATACCCATTTTCATTTCTTCTTCTTGTTCAGAAGAGGAATCAGAAATGCCCAGAAATCTTGAAACTCATTTGAATGGCGGGTAACTGCAATGAAGTAGATGGATCATGGATTCGTGACGACATGCACATGATTGTGTCTGTTGGTATTATTTATTTATTACAATTAAATTATTTTTTTTTTTTTTGTACAAAAGACCTTTTTATATATTGGAAAACTGATGATGAAGATATTATATATGCCGTAAGAATTGAATTCACAAGCTTTCCAGTGAGAAATGAGGTTCTAAACCATTTCACTAATTTTCCATTGTTGTTTCTTGGTATTTTGTTTCTGCATTGCAATGAGAGTCGACAATTTGTATGTTACAATTGGTCGAATCAAAATATGGCATTTTTCCTCTTGAATTATATTTCTTTTTTCAAAATCTAATCTTTTTCACTATTTTATTTTATTTTGCCTTTATCAATGTCCCCTTATATTTAGGAATAAGTTCTCACCTACTAGTGGAGATCCTCTACACTAGTTTGTGCTTCCACCCATTTTTATCTATATTCATATGAGTGTGAGGTTCACACTGTCTCTATCTAACACAGGCAAACCCTGTAAGTGTGGGTAAATGAAAGGGTAAGTTGGGTGGAGAGAATTTAGGTTCTTCACCTACCTTCTTATTTCTAAAGGTAGTCTTCTTTTTTTTTTCAATGAAATAATCGTTGAAAAGTAAAGACACTCTAAATCTATGTCATATTGACAATGACTTCCAAAATGTCTCTTATATTTGCACAAAAAAAAAATACTTTTATTTAGCAAATAATGTTTAGTCATGGGTAAATAATTTCATAATTTTTAAATTACCTTTAATCTCTTTTGTGACTTTTTATTATTGCCTTTAATAAAATGGAATTATAAATTCATCATCCTTCTTCTCCATAAATTGTTTCTTTTTTGTTAACAATCCCATATTACAGAAGGTGCTCCTCCTAAGATTAGTTTAGAACAAGTGCACGTGACATATTCTTCCAAATCATGTATTCCTTCAATTTCCTAATCTTGGTTATCTGATAGTATATTTTCTTGAAAGAAAAAAAAAATCACTAGAATAATAAGCTGTTGGATAATTGTAATATAAATTTTAAAAATACAATAATAGAATTGCAATACAATTGAAAAATGAAGATCCTTAGCTAATTTGGAAAACTTGATATTGTAATCGAACAAACCATCAATGAACGAGGTTGAGTCACACATTGAATGTTGTCTTTAAGGTAATGGATGCACCCTACTACCAAGAGTTCTCCGCTCCACTACCTCCAAAATAAAACAACCTCCAACTAGAATAACTACCCAGTTGACATTACCCATTCTCTTGGTACTGGCAACCCCAACAACTCAACTTTTGGCAATACACTTCCCATATGATTCACCAACTTTGCAAATCTTGGCTGCTATGCTATCCAAATCTAGGTACATCAGTTTCAAAAAAATCCACCTAATATTTCCAACATAACCATCACTAATCAATCCACTCAACAAGCTAGCCATTTGAACCTATCCACATCTTAACCAAACCCAACCCGACGAGCTATACTCAAACCAAGCCAGTGTGGTTCACCAAACAACCATTCATTGCTCCATACAAACAGAACCTACAATTTTACATACCCATGAAGGTGAAAACATGAATCAAAGTATTTTCAAATCTCCTTACAATCTCACTACCTATATTCAAGGTGAAGCATCGCTTCTTTTTATATTATTATTTTATCATTATGTAGGATCTTTTATGATTATTAAAGAATCATGGTGGTTGGATTATATGTCAAGATGGTTTGTTTAATGGTTTAACCAAATGGTTCGAGTGTAATTAAATAATAGCTTAACTGGAATTGGATTTCAATTAGTATTTTGGACGAGATCCGACATCACTTGTGGATCCCACAACGGTAGAATTAGACTAAACTAAAAACAAAGAAATGATCAGCATAATTTTCTAAACCTGGAAGTATTAATATTTGCATCCTAGAGTAGGCTTTGCATGACAAAATAGAGTGGGCCCACAAACCTATAAACTAGGCCCATTAGTTAAGATATATTATAATATAATAATTAATAAATATACATATCATATTATATGGAGAGAGAAAAGAAGGGCCCCCCCCCCCCCCCCCCCGGCCCCCCCCCCCCCTTCCCAACCCCCGAGATCATGAAGGAGCCTAATGGAGGATCCCTCCCTCACCTTTTTTCAATTCTTCCCGGGTGCTTGTAAGAAGGTATTTTAAGAAGATAATGAGTGTGAGTGCCTTCTCGACCACCAACATTAGAACCTTACCTACCTGCCCTCTTTTTGGGTCGGGAGTCCCTTTCTTCTCCTGCTCTGGTGGTCTCCACTTCTACCTTTTCTTTTTGTATCGAGTCCTAGGGCCTCTCCTTTACTGGTTCAACATCTTCTCAAAATCTAATTCTCTCATACCGAATCCATGAATGGATATTGCACTAAATGTTTGTAATTAATAGTGTAGTCGCTCTTTCCTCTTTTCTCTGTTTGATGGGTTGCTGTAAAATTTAACTCCTAGTAAACGCAGCGACAAAGGCTTCTTTGGCCATGTGATTGATTATCCAAAAGCATCTTCCTCTTCGCACTTCAACTCTATGATGATGATAGAAAAGCCTGTTGCCTGTTGGGAATATCTTGGTGCTACATTGATTTGCTGCTTCAATGAAGGGTTCTTTGCTGCAGAATTCGTAACAAATGATCAAAGATATGTTGGGCTCTCTAAAGCACCTTGGTGAGTTGATAGTATGCTGCTGCATATGGCATTAGAACCATTCCCTATCTCTTATATCCCTGGCCACTCAGCTCCTCCAGTGGCGATTTGGGTGCAGTTCCATGATGTGAGGACGATTGCTACTCTTCAAAAGAGATCTCTGAAGCTGCTTCTCAACTTGGGAAGGTGGTGGAGGTTCAGCTACATCTTAAAGAGCTTGGTCTTTCCTCCAGAGTGGCTAGAGCAAAAATAATGTTTGATCTGGCTGATGCAGTCGAGTTCCAGGTGGCTTTAGGAACCGACAATGGTGAATTTGTACACCTAAAATGCAAGTTTGAAGTTAAAATTTTGTGCACTAGATGTGGCCGCCTAACACAATCTGATGGTGAGTGTCCCTTTAGAAAGCTTGCTAATGGCAACACTAACAAGGAACTCAACTTACCCGGTTTCTTCAAAAAAGCTAAAACGATTCCTATTCGGTTTAGCTCCTCAAAAGTTTTGTCTTCAAAGACACTAGAGAAGCTGTTGGCTTTCAAAGCCAAAAATGTATCCAAAATTTCTGATCTCTTAAAGAATCATGGGCCTACAAAAACTGTGTTTCAAGGACTTACTCGAATGGAGTGTGATGAAGCACTAGTCAAAGAAGATGGTGAAATGCTACCTTATGAAAAATACGAAAAAGTTGAAGCTGTTAACAATGATAAAGGTGATCTTTCTGAGGATTTTTCCTCTCCTCTTTTTTTTGAGGAACCACTCAAATCTTCTAAGATTTTGGGTTCTGATCAAGGCCAAAGAGTTGCCGAGCTGGTTGGACATGGACATGACTGTAGCTTGCACAAACATCTTGGGGCAAAGGACAAAGACTTGACTGAAAATGCCAAGACAATGAATATTTACCACGTGTATTGTAACCAACACAATCTTAGAGTTGGTGGTATACATGGTAACAATTCAAAAAATACTAATGTTGGTGCTTCTGAAGATGCTGAGAGTTGGAGTTCGGACCTAGCAAACACACCCGCAAATGGAAAAGGTCTCAGGGATCGGACCAAATTCTTCTTCCTAATCTTCCTAATAAAATGACACAGTCCCAACCATTGCCCACCCCAATTTTCAATCCATTTGAGGCCTTTAAAACTTATGTTGATTCCTTGCTAACCATGACTTCTGATTCTGATAACCTGCTCGACCAAATCAAAGGTGACATTGACTCAAGAGTTCTCAATAGGGCAGGAAATATTTTTTTGAACAATTTTTCGGCAACCTTGTTCCAGAACCAGACGACAAACCAACCGCTAATGGAAAACCAAGTGAACCCTACTTTTCATTTCTTGATTTCAATCTTCTACATCTTTTCGATTTGCTATCCTTTCTTCTCTTGGTTTTTTACTGGTTTTAGCAAAAACGGTGGCATTCTTTTTTCTTGGATCCATTATTTCTTTGCTAATTAGTTTCTGGCAATTGTTATTATGTATGTGCTTTATCAAGGTGCTCCCTGTTTCCATTCAACCATATCAAAACTAATTCCTGGTTTTTATTTAGATTCCAATTAGCGTATTTAATTTCCTGTTGTAAACGCTTCTGTAGTATTCCTTTTTGTTTGAAATGGAAGCGGAGTTTGAAGGAGAACTGGTGCAATATCTATTGGCTTTCTACCTTTTTGTCTAAAGTAAAGATGATGATTCTCTCGTGGAATGTACGGGGCATCAATGGCAAATTCTCCATTCAGCATTTAGGAAAACTTTGTAGCAAGTATAATCCTGATGTTTTGTTTCTGTGTGAAACCAAATGTAAATCTTACCTAGATGTAATGCCAAAATTTAGGAAACAGTTCAATCATTTCTCCTCTATTTTTGAAATTCCTAGTAGGGGTGTGCGGGGGGGGGTTCAAGGAGGGCTATGGGTTCTTGCCCGCACGACTATTCAATTCAACATCCTGTTCTCTTCCCCTAACTTTGTGGGCATCCAATTCCACTCATCATATTTTTCGTTTGTGATTGTCTTTATCTACGCCCCACCACAATATCCAGATCAAATTAGCTGTTGGCAACACCTCACACAATCAATTCAAACAATATCCGACCCATTTTTGCTTTGCGGTGATTTCAATGAAGTTATGTCTGCCTCAGATAAGTGTGGAGAATTCTTCATAAGTTACTTGAAATTGAGCCGAAAAGGAAAAAGAGATTAGGGCCCAAACATCCAGAGAGTTATGATTAAAGGAAGGAGACAAAAATACTAAGTTTTTTCAGACCTCTACTCTCCAAAAGAGGAACTATAACAGAATTTCAAAACTAAAGCTTAGCTCAGGGAGATGGTCAAATTTGGAGGAAGAAGTATTTGGTGAAGTGTTGGACAAGCATAAAGATATCTATTGTCCTATAGGCTGTGGTGAATGGTTGGTCTTGTGCAGTTTTAAACTCCTGTATTATATCAAAATCTCAATTAACAATTGTCCGACTTGATTCGTATTTGGCATTGTCCTTTCTTAATCCATCTTCTACAAAATTATCAAAAAGGAGGGAGATGGAGCCAGGAAACAATGCAGATGGGTGATTTCGAATTTTATTTTGTTGAGCTTAATAGCTTTATATTAGGAATGGAGACTATAACATATTCCACATAACCGTCATTAAGAAATGCTGATCATTAACGATTGAGCTACCCTTCAATGGTGATTTCAAATTTTCTTTTGAATTTAGAAAAAAAAAAAAGAAAAATAATAAATTAAGAGGCTATTTCTTTACCCCTTTTATGAAGGCAGTTTGGAGTTCAAATAAAATATGAATAACACTAACTTCACTCAAGACTTTATACAGGACCCTATATGAAGAAGAGGAGCTTGACTGACACAAGAATCCCAGTTCCTGCACCGAGCTTGGCAATGTCAAATGGGAACCATTAATTCAGTACTTGAACAAAGATGAATAAGATGAAAAATAGCGTTCACAAACTCACCTAAGTTCCCAATAGTTTCGAAAGAGAAATAGGTCACTGTATTAAACTAGATCTTTTTTGTGAATCAATCATCCATGCATGTTTCCATTCCAAAACATTTAGCATTTCCTCTTATTTACCAGAATTTCACCCATTTCAACAAAATATTCCAGTTATAAAAGGTAACAATATCTATCTTGTTGATTCTCAAACTTGGTACGAAGAAGACATGACATAGGAGACCATGGCTGGGAAGAATTAAACTAACTATGCAAAACTATAATACCAAGTGTGGCAATAGACTGAAAGGACATGAAAATATGAAGCATTGAACAGAGGAATTTCTTCAGCATTATCAATTTTATTCATAGTGGATAAGAAAGAGACAAGAAGTACTACACATTTAGACCTATAATATAAACTAGCAGCATCAATCTTACACTCTAGCACTACTTTACCCTATCAAGTTAGTTCCACAGTGATTCTTAATACTTGTCACTTCTGTTCCTTGGAGATGGGAAGGTTTTCAGAGTTCATAAGCCGGGAACCTAGCCCCAGAGGGCTCTACCATGTCCAGAAAGAGATAGGCCATACCTCCAAACCCTTCAAACAGCGAGTAGGGGCGATCACCTCCATCCATTTCCCCCTCTGATATAAGCTTCTGAGCCCTGTCTAGGAGAAAGCAAGCAAAGGCTTTGGCCCTGTACAGAAACTCCACATTACCCGTCAATCGGTAAAGTGAGAGGAATGTGTATGCATTCCCACTCACACCATGACAAATCCCAACCCGCTTAAGCAAACCTCTGTTCCAAACCACTTCTTCACCATCGCCAGCTGCTCTTAGAAACTCAGCACCACCAAAAACCTGACCATTTGGCATTAGACTGTGAGCAAACACAATATTTTTCTATTCAGCTTTGCATGGCTATTTCACAGTGAGCAACAACCGCAATGACTGAAATTTTAGCAAAATATTGTTGATTCTGGATTTTGCCTCATGTTTCCTCTAGGGCTGTTTCTGTGAGTTTTTGAAGAGAAAAGTCAAATAAACACTTCTTTCAATGGGGTACATCTTTCACCTCTCAAAACATAAAAAGCCCTAAAGTGAACCTATGAGAGTCTGATAAAGCACTGCCAGCAAGGTCTCCGACTTAGGATTACCTATTGCCAGCTGGACTGTTGACCAGTCTTTGTATTGTATTTCACATGTATAAGTACTTGTAATTCTTCTATTCTGACATAATGAAATCCAGCGATTCTTATCCACTTTAGCAACATGGTATCAGGTTTCTTAGAAAGAGCCTCTGCTCTTTGATCTTGGTAATGGCATCCTTACCCACTGCTTCATCTTCATTTGTTCCGAATGCTTCTTCTTCATTAGTTTCTCTAAATTTTGGCTCTGGTTTGCCAACTAAACTGGATGCTTCCAATTTTTTGTCATGGAAGGCTCAGTTCTTGCCTTTCTTGCATGGCTAGAACTGGTTGGGTATGTCGATGGATCATTCCCGTGGCCGGTGGTTTCTGCAGATTCTGATGCCTCCATTTCTGTGTCTGCTTCTCTCTGGGATAGACAAGATCAATTAATCCTAGGTTGGTTGAACTAGTCAATGTTTGCCAGTGTCTTGCCACATATCATCTCTGCAAAGACGTTGCATGCTGCCTGGGAAATCTTGAATCGTGTTTATGCGTCCAGTTCCAAATCACGAGTTCTTGAACTCAAAGATCACTTGTTTCAGATTCAGCATGGTTCAAGCTCTATCTCAGATTATTTGCTTGAAATTCGAACAATTTCTGATACTCTTTCCACTGCAAATGCTTCTGTTCCCGACAAAGACCTTGTACTCTCTGCTCTAAGAGGTTTGGGTGAAGGATATCAAGATTTCAGAACCTCTGGTATGGTGAGACCTGATCCGGTGACATTTGATGATCTTTCCGGTCTTCTCTTGACACACAGACTTCATCTGCGGTCTTCAGCTTCTGCATCTGTGAGCAATATTTTGTCTGCAAATCTTACAAATCGTACTTCTGAGACCATTAATCAGGGTAATCAAAATCAGTCTCAAGCTTCTAATCATTCTTTGCAAGAATTCTCTTCATCCAACAGATCTGGTATTAGTTTTAGAGGGTGCTCTTGGAATAGCTCTGGAGGACGATTTAGGGGTCACGGTTCTTGGAATAGGCCTCATGGTTCGTTTAATCGAAATAGTGAAATATCCTGTGCTTCCTCTGTTTCTGGTGACTCCAGATCTGCTGAAGCACCCCCTTCATTCATGAATGAGGTTCACATCTTCTGTCAATTATGCAGAGCTGCTGGTCATACTTTGATGCACTGCCCACAACTCTTCAATCATGCATTTCTATTTAAGAATCTTTGTTGTTCTGCTGTGTATTGTTCTCAGAGATCGATTGGTTCTTCTGATTGGGTTCTTGATTCAAGCTCTAATAGCCATTTGACTGCAGATTTGGCCCATCTAGCAGTTCATGAGCCATACACTGGGTCTAATAATGTTTTTGTAGGTAATGGTTCATCTCTTTCCATCACTCACATTGGAAATGTTACTATTACGGTTTCTTCTCACCAATTCCTTCTAAGAAATGTTCTCTGTGTTCCTCAAGTTCGACATAACCTTCTTTCAATTTCAAGGTTCAATGAAGATAATGGTACTTATTTTCAGTTTTACTCTGATCATTTGATTGTCAAGGATCTGCAGACTCACAAAGCTTTGGTGGAAGGGAGGAGTTTTACTGGTCTTTACATTTTGTTTCCAACTGCAACTGGTTCGTTGTTGAATAATGATGTAACTACTCTATGTTGTAATAAGGATGCATCTAAGCGTCCAGATAGTTTAGTACTTCTATAAGATGTTCTGACTGTTGTAAGCCTCTTTTGGCTCCTGTTGCCCTAAGGATTGCATCTCAGTCACCCCTGCCCTCCACATACGGCCCTCCCCACTGTTTAGTTCCTTCTATAAGATGTTCTGAATCTAGTTGTAAGCCTTCTGTGGCTCTTGTTGCTTCTACTGTCGATTGGCATAGACGTCTCAGTCACCCCTGCTCCTCCACGTACAAGGCTTATACTCCAACAAGTTGGTGTTTCAGCTGCTCAATTACCTACCTGTGAAGCTTGCAAGTGTAGCCATAATCATTGGCTACCTTTTCTTCCTTCTGAAAATTCCAGCAGAGGGCCTCTTGATGTGTTACACAGAGACTTATGGGGACCTGCCCCTTTGGTGTCATCTGATGATTTTAGATACTACATATTGTTTGTTGATGAATTTTCACGATACACTTGGCTGTTTCCACTTAAGAATAAGTCTGATTTGTTGGTTGTTTTCACTTGCTTTAAGAATTTGGTTGAGAACTATTTCAAGGTTAAGATTTGTTGTCTTCAAACTGATGGAGGTTCTGAGTTTAAGTCTTTTTTTCAGTTATTCTCGGATAATGGAATTAGTCACAGAATTTCCTGTCCCTATACAGGACATGGTATTGCTGAACGGAAGCACAGGCATGTTGTTGAGTCAGGTCTTGCTCTATTATTTCAAGCTAAGCTTCCTCAGGTGTTTTGGACAGCTGCTGTGACCACTGCAGTTTATTTGCTCAATCAAATTCCAACTGCAGCTTGAGGAAATCAGTCTCCTTATGAAGTTTTGTTTAATCACAAGCCTGATTATGGTTCTTTGCGTGTGTTTGGGTCTCTTTGCTTCCCGTGTTTGAGACCATATTCTGAATCCAAGTTACATCCACATTCTCAACCTTGTGTTTTCTTGGGCTATCCGGGCTATTACAAGGGTTATATTTGTCATGACCCGAGCTATGGGAAGTCATTTATATCATGGCATGTAGAATTTGATGAACGGTTGTTTCCTTTTGAAGGTTTGCTTAATCCTGATTCGGAGTTTTCAGTTTCAGATTGGTTATCAGATGATGTTCCAATTTTGTGTTCTCCAACACCGGCTGTTTTGTCTACTTGTAATACTGGGCAAAATAATGTACTCAATAATGAAATACTCCCCAACCCCCATTGCTACTGGGCCTAATTTTAACAGGCTATTGGTTGTGGGTACTTCTGGGCAAATGGGCAGTTGTTCTCTTAATCATGGGCCTAGTGATAATAATAGTAGCAGGCCAGATGAAAATAACAGCATTGTGCCTGGTGAAAATAACAGTAGTGGGCCTTGTGATAATTATACCTTGCCTCATTTGTCTCAGCTTGAACTCAGTCAATCCTACAATAAGGGATGACTCAGTTTCACTTGGCAGATCAGGCCCAATGGCAATCTCACTCAAAAATTTTCTGTTGGGACTTCAAGATTCTTCTTTGGTGGGGTCCGATGTACCTCATTTGAACCAACATCCTATGACTACAAGAGCTAAGAGTGGGTCGTTGAAGCCTAGAGTTTGATAAACTTGAGTGCTACAATAAGTGAATCTGACTCTATTCCAACTTGTTTTAGTAAAGCGGTACAATTTCTTCATTAGCGAGTTGCAATGTAAGAAGAATTTAATGCCTTGGTTCAAAATGGAACTTGGGAGTTGGTGCCCTCTCATCTTTCACAAAATGTGATAGGTAGCAAATGGGTTTTTCGAATCAAAAGGAAGGCTGATGGGACTATTGATAGGTATAACGCATGTTTAGTTGCCAAAGGTTATCATCAGCAACTAAGCTTTGATTTTGGGGATACATTTAGTCCTGTTGTGAAGCATACTACAATATGGATAATTTTGTTCTTAGCTATTTTAAATGATTGGCCGATTCGTCAGCTTGATGTATCCAACACCTTTCTACATGGTGATCTAGTTGAAACAGTGTTCATGGAGCAACCCTCTGGTTTTGTTGACCCGGCTCAACCAACTCATGTTTGCCGCCTTAGAAAGTCTCTCCATGGCCTCAAGCAAGCTCCTCGTGCTTGGTATACTAAGTTGACATCTTTTTTACTCATTCAGGGATTTTTGGGATCCAAGACCGACACCTCTCTTTTCTTCTATCACTCGAAGAATGTCAATTTATTCGTTCTTATATATGTGGATGACATCCTGGTTACAGGGAATAGCTTTGATGCTATTAGTTCTCTTTTGAAGACTCTATCTACAGCATTTGCGATCAAGGGCTTAGGTCCTCTTCATTACTTTCTTGGTATTGATGCTACTAGGACATCTGATGGTTTATTTTTGTCACAGCACAAATACATTACTGATCTTCTTACCCAAACTAAGACGTTTGATGCAAAGTTAGTAGCTTCTCCTATTGCCTCTGACGTTCATATGTCTCTTCATGATGGGACTGCACTTGTTGATGGTATTGAGCATAGACAAGTAGTTGGGGCTCTTCAGTATCTGTCAAACACGAGACCTGACATTGGTTTTGCAGTTAGTCGAGAGGCACATTTTATGCATTCTCCCACTGACATTAATTGGAGTGCGGTAAAACGTATACTTCGTTATCTTAGAGGCATAACTAATACGGGTTTGTTCCTTTCATGACAATCTTCTATGATTTTTTCAGCATATTCTGATGCTGATTGATTGGGCTGGTTGCCCAAATGGCCGACGTTCGACCACAGGTTTTTTGTTTTCTTAGGAAATCATCTTATTTCCTAGTCATCTCGTAACCAAAGGAATGTGTCTAAATCCTCTACTAAGGCAGAATATCGGGCAATTGCCTTAGTTGCAACTGAGCTTATTTGGATTCATTCTCTACTTTGTGAGCTTTCAATTTATCTACCTAGTGCTCCACAAATATGGTGCAAGTCGTGTGACAACATAGGGGCACCTACACGACGGCCAATCCCATATTTCCTACTCGCACCAGGCATGTTGAGGTGGATTTTCATATTGTTTGTGATCTTGTGGCTTCGCATCAATTGACAGTTCGATATATTTCTACATTGGATCAACTTGCAGATTGATTGACTAAGGGATTACCTCAGTCTCGCTTTATTCTTCTTAGAGGCAAGCTTAAGGTTTGTGATCCCGTAGGCTTGAGGGGGTGTGATAAAGCACTGCCAGCAAGGTCCACCACTTAGGATTACCCATTGCCAGCTGGACTGTTAACCAGTCTTTGTATTGTATTTCACATGTATAAGTACTCGTAATTCTTCTATTCTGACATAATGAAATCCAGCAATTCTTATCCACTTTACCAACAAGGTTGCTTGTCCTCTCTCTCTCTTCTGTCTCCCTCTGTGAACCTGTGAAGATTAGCCGATCTGAGAGCTCTCATGATGGTTTGTTGTTGAATGGTGGCCTTAGATAAGGATTCTTCAGCTTGGGAGACGTTTATGAGAAGATTGAGAATTCCAAGCAGGAACAAATGGAATTGGAGAGGCAGAGGATGGAGTTAACCTAGGATCTTGAGTTCCAAAGGTTCCAACTTCCATGGATGCTCAGCTTTAGCATGAGAAGAAGAGTGCCCCAAGCATGCATCTAATTTCAGGTCAGCTGCAATCCTACCCTATGTTACATTGATTTTTACTTGATTGAACACAATTTCCTGAGCATTGGATTCTCTGTTGTTAACACTGTTCTTCCGCCTGAGATGGTTTCAATTGGAATTCTGGACAGATCTTTCCTGTAGTATGGTTTCATATTCTTTACATTTTTTTTTTTTGGTCTTAATTCTCTCAACTGCAATGTGGAAGTGGTTTATATTTCTTCCCACCAATTTCCTGTTCTTTAGGGGTTCATTTCTTGAAAGCACCTCATCGTCCACAACTATAAGGCTTCAATTTTGCTTGCATGACTCTGTGTTCCTATTTGTCGATTGGGTAGTTCCTTCCGTACTGAACTTGAACATGGTTAGGTTCACCCAACACAGAACTTTAGCTATCAGCTGCATTTGTTACCAGGAATTCTTTGTCTTTGGTTTGATTTCTGACAAAGGTACGGACTGGATTTGGAGTTCTGGGAACAAAGCAATGGGGGTAGGGGCATCGTTTTGGGTTGTGTTGATAAATCTGATTCTAAATAGGTTCCATGCTCATTCAGGTGAGAGTTACATGTGTTCTGTTCCCAAGTACAGATATCCTTTGTTTACAAAAACCCTGATATTCTGTTATCCGGGGATTGTGTTATGTGGGATTTGGGGCCTCCTGTTTGATTTTTGGTCCAAAATGAACTGAACAATCATTGTGACCATGTATCAAGAGCATTCCTACAATGTTTAATGAGTTACAACAACAGAGAGCCTAGCTATTGAGCATCAAACAAATGTTATGGGGAACTCTGAGTTAGGCTAAGGGGAGGGCCACCATGACGTATCAATTTATTACGCTATTGGATCTCAACTTTAGAAAGTAAACCTGCTATCCATATTTGTGCTTGATTCCTACAACCTGACCTTCATATGAGAAGGTTCAAAAAGCTGTCAATGTTGGGTTGTTAGCCTTAGTTGGGTTTGCTAAGGATCTATGGAAGGTTAACCTATCAATCTCCAATTCTTCTATTCATTTTTTGGTTGAATACATAAGCTTAGGAAGAGGTTGTTTATCTGAGAACACCTTTATGAGCTTCTCTATTCTTCATTTTTCCTAATTATGCATGTAAGAAGTGAATCTATTTCTCTGTCAAAATCTATCTAGTATCTGAAAAGATATAGAGGCAGCACCTGATGTACGCCTGATGTACACCATGACATATAAAGAGCATAAGTATGCTGTCAGCTCTTAGATTTTGCAGACCTTAATGCCTGATTTGCTTGATGTTTATATTCTTTCCCAAAGACTGCTTGAAAAAGATAGATGCCATCAGGTCTCATGTCTTGCCTCATGTTTCTTCTAGGGCTGTTTCTGTGAGTTTTTGAACTAGATAACTTCTCACTACATTATGAAACCAAGGGCAAGCATACTAAAATTAAACTCAAGTGAGGCCTAAACTGACTATGTGGACAAGAATCTGGGACTTGAATACAGCTATTCCTAGGGATGTCTTTAACAATATAGAATTGTGACTCTTCACAGTATAGACAACGGAAAGCATGGCTTTTAGAAGTTCCTAAGGAAAATACACTAGCATATCTCAGCTGAACCATTGCATCTCAATCGTTTGGTAATTGGAAATGACCAACAACTATCTGAAGAAGTTGGAATTATAAAAATAGAAAGAGAGAAAATGAAAATTACCTCAGCAGCTCTAGCAAGAGTGAGGGTAACTCCAGGGGCACCATGACACCAATGCACGAGACGATCTGAGTCACTGCCCTCACTCGAGGGGTAATTCCCACTTGGATACCGGTTCTTAATCATGTAGCAAAGAGTACCCTTGACATCCTCAACTTGATCTGGTTTCAGTTGCATATGCATATGCATCAATACATGCATAATCCCAGCCAATCCATGGGCAGCTCCCCAGTACTTCTTTCCATGCCATTCGTACATCAAAGGCGAGCTACCCTCCTTGGATAATCTTCTTCCGTTCTCGATTATCTTATTCACAACTACACCCTACAAGATTTTCAACATAGGTTTTGGTCTCCACTGCAAAAGGGAAAACTAAATCAGAAACAGAAACAACTCTTACAGAGTAGCTAGGAGGAATCGTCCCTTCACCAATGTGTTTGTTCAAGAACGAACAAGCCCATAAGAACCCAGCTCTCCCATACAACAACTCATCTGGGACATCTTTAGGAAGCTTAATCTGTAAAGTACCAAACCCTAATTAACCAGGCCCCGTGATTATTCGAAACAAATATAAGAAGAAATTTTCAAATACCACCTCCTTAAACTGGGTTATATAGTAATTAAGCAACCGTTGATCTCCCGCCTGCTTCGCTGCAACAGCACCGACAGCGCACACACCGGCTCGCCCACATATAAATGTCACAAGACTGTCATACCACGAACCCTATAAGAACCCAATTGAGCTAAACTGCGGAGATGGAGAAGAAGAAAGAACAGTACCTGGAACCACGAGAAGCGGAGTCGCAAGCCTTAACAATTTCAGAACAGAGGTTGAGATCATTCCGGTTCTTAGTTACTTGGAAGGATTTGAGGAGCAAGAACGCAGTCCCAAGAGCACCTGTGTAGAGTGAGAAATCCTTAACGCGTCTTCCCCCAACTCCCCATGTCTGTGTAACGATCTGAAATCATCAAAATATTAAGTAAACACCCAGTTGATATCTTCAACATTTAAGGAATGGGAGATTTTCGAGTTGGGTTTCGAAGTTGAGTACCATTTGTTTGAGATCAAAAGCTGCTTGCTTAAATCTCTCAGAGAGAACTGGGTAAGGAAGAGAGAGGAGCTTTAAGAGAGAATCTCCGACACCTTCCGCGGCCATCGCATCAGCAGCTTCAGGGACGAAATCCGGCATTTCATTGAAGAAGTAACGATCGGCCATCTCTCAATTCTCAGATGGTTTCTGGACTAATCACACACAGTCAATCGTGATCGATCGAGTACGACGAGCTGATTACAGGTTCTGCTAGTTCATCCATCTATTTATGCAATTACGAACATGCCTCCAGATCAACCATTTTTTTGAACACGTGGTATTAAACGGTGTTGGATGTTCTTACTTACTACTGTCAATGATTCTCTTACCCAAAAAAAAATGTCAATGATTCTGTTTGAGGCGGTTGGGATTAATCTCATGAATCTATTGTAGGACATGTGGCTCAATAACCCATAAAAAAGTTGAGGTCGATTTATAAATTATATATCTTTTAATTTAATCACATCAAGGTGAGGTCCATTTATAAATTATATATTTTTAATTTAATCACAACTCTTAGATGTAACTTACAAATGGATCTTAACCATTTAATGTGATGTTGGGACACATATCATGCATCACAAGAAAATGAATGATCCATTTTTGAATAAATTTTCGAGGCCACAACCATGTGGTTTAGATATAACGGTTTTGAACTAAAAACATCAAGCTGAAGGAAAATTTGGTTTGGCGGTATCTCGCCGGTTCCATACTCAGCTAAATAAAAATAGGCCCGAAACGAAATTTAATAAGCTGATTTTTGGGTGAAATGGCCAACTAAAATCATCAAAACTTCACCAAACTTGAGATCCAGTTGTCATGATATCCTCATCTGCAGCTCAACAACTCAAGGTTTGTGGAAGTCGAAAAAGCAAACAAAGGTCAACTTCACCTGTGGTAGAAATTCCATAGAGTGGATGGAGGAAGAGAGAAGAAATGGAGGTAACTAGCATGGGTACAGCTTCTTTGAAAGGATTGCAAGCATTTCTCTTATGCTGTCAGGTTTGCATCCATCAAAGTGGACAAAGAGTTTAATAGATGCACAGGAGAGGCGTAGTTACACTCTGAATCTTCACTAGAATCATCGAATTGTGCCGGAAATGTCAGCAAAATCTCAGTGAGATTCCAATTTGTTGGTTTTGGCACCCGAGATTTCGCACCTTGGCCAAAAGTCAAGAACACAGACCATTGGTAAACTTGCGATTTTTTTTTTTTTTTTTTTTTGGATTAGGTTAACCAACCGTTTGGATTCAAGTTGAATCAGTTTCGAGATTATTAGTAATCTCATTTCACACTAAAAATTATATGAGTTAGATCTTGCCCCTTGGGCTTAAGGTTCAAATCTCTGTAAATTTTTTAATATCTTTAAATAATAAAATAAATTTAAAATTCAATAAAAAAACGTCAAATCTGATATATCAATCCAGGAATATAAATGACTTAATATTTTTATAATATCTTGCCTCTTTTTAACCTATTCCAAAATTATTAAAAGTAATATTATTTTGGAAATACTTCTTATGAAACATATATAAGCAACTACTTCCACACTTCACAATTTGAAAATAGATAATAACAATACATTAGGTAATTATAATGGATTATAATGATTTTGGTTCTTTTGTCGGTTTGGTCACTAATAGGTACTAATGGGTTGGATCAAACCAGCCTGAAACCCAGGTGGTGCTTCAATCCTCAACCCATTCTTTGTCCAATAAGACTCAATTTGATTTGATTTAGGCCTTAATTTGGTTCAGTTCAGTCTTAGTGGTTCAGTTCCACAAGAGACACCCTTTTGAGATTCAAATTCATGCGTATGTATTGCTTTTGAACAAAATGTGCTTCTTGCTTCGCCACTGCAACTTTTTCTTTTTTTTTTTATCAAAGAAATAAATTCATATTAAAGCTTAGTTCTGAAAACACTTACAAGGACTACATATAGTGTTATTACAGTAATCCCCTTGATGAGTTGCTAAATTAGCATAAACGCATCTGGAGCGCAATGTTTGGGAATATATTAAATTTTACCATTTTTGTGGCATTAGCCAACTCCAAAAGAAGGTTAATTCTTCAAAAGGTCATGTGAGTTTTGAAGGCCATGGTAATAGATCAGCTATTTTTGGATTGTTTGTCCATATCTCTTCTATCATCAGCCCACAGTGTGCAGCTTTTGTCATTCCTAGCTGAAGTCCACCAATCATAGTCTCCCAACACCTTTCGCCTTCGTCTTTCCAAAATTGACATATTGTATATGTCTGTCTTTGTATACTCCCATGCTCCATCCTACGGACCCTAGTTGTTGGTTAGGAACCCCTGCACAAATCAAAATACATTTATTAGATATTAGTATATTATTGCACAAGTCGTCTTCCAACTCATTAATGTTCCCATAGTTGTTAGGAGTGTAAATATGTAAATTCTCTTCCTCCCTTTGTAGTTGTAAAGCTCCTATCCAAGACGAGAGTTTTCCTAACACCAAATGGGGATTAGGTAATTTGTGATTGAACACAATTTCATTCCTTTCCTGCCATATGAAATAGCAAGTTATAATGAAAATGGACATGAACCACCAAAAGTTCTTGTTGTTATTCAGTTGGCGGCCCATGTTGTGGCACTAGTTTAGTTGGGATGTATCCGTCCAATTTTCAGTGCGCAGTCCCGAAGGTCCAGCCGCATGTATTCGTTTTCCCCAATCACATGAGATAAAGATATGCCATGTGGTTTCTGCCTCTTTCCCACACATTGCACACTCATCCTGAGTGTCCATCCATTATGCGAGGTTTGCGCAGACCGGCATCCCTGCATTTAAGACACGCCAGAAAAAAAACTTTAAATTTGGGGTGTATAAGTAGTTTCCACAATTGTTTCCACCAATTTGCAAATTGACTATCATGGTTCATGAAACGTTGTTTCATGATTTGTTGATAAGCTAATTTGTCTGAGAAATCTCCATTTGGAGATATGGTGGAGGACCAAGAATCATCTTGATCCGATAAGAGTAAAGGGAAGGATATCATCGGATTTGTATTTGCTATAATTGACGAACCAACTTGATCATGGCCCTACCAATTACTTGCCACCTCTGCCACAGTCGCATGTAATGGCCATCTTGTGAAGTCTTGATCTGTTGTTATGCTATGCTCATGACCCGGTTCCCATGGATCAAACCAAAAAGAAGTTTTTTCGACCGTTCCCGACCAGTCTTCTCACCATGCTTCTAAGCTGTGGGATTATGCTTGTAATGTTGTTCCAAATCCATGAGCCCTTCTTTTGTTTTACCTTAGGATCAAAGAAGCTACGCTTATTGAAATATTTCGCATGAAGTATCTATACCCAAACTGCCGTTGGGTTTGTAATAATCCTCCATCCTAGCTTCAATAACAGAGACTCATTGTAGTCTTCCATTTTTTTGAAACCCATCCCACCCAAGGATTTTGGTTGACAGAATTTCCCCCATGCAATCAAATTCAACTGTTTATTTTTGTTGGGTTGTCCATTCCAAAATCTTTTGCAGATACCATCAATTTTGTTGCACGTTGTTTTTGGGAATCTCAGAAATTGCATCTGATAAAGTGTCATTGGTTGAATTGATGCTTGCATTATGACTCCCCTCCCCACATAGGACATGTTCTTGGCCTTCCACAATGTCATTTTTTTCATCATTCGGTCTACCACATTTTGGAATGTTCTTGTTTTCGCCTTCCCCTGCATTATGTTTGACCCCAAATACATGGTTCCACCCTTGATTTCGGGTACCCTCAGGATTGAAAGTATCATGATCCTTTCTTCCTTTGGTACATTCCTATTGAAGAAAACTCCACTTTTCTCAAAATTTATCTCCTCCCCTGTCAAGTCCATAAATAACTCAAGTACAACTTTAAGGGCCATGACTTCTTCAATTTCTGCTTTGCAAAATAAGAATGTGTCATCTGCAAAAAAACAAATGTGATATTTCCGTCGCTCCCCTTCCTACCTTAATACCACTCAACAGTTTTAGTGATTTATACTCATATAGGAGTCAAGATAGCACTTCCATGATGAATAAGAAGAGATATGGGCTAAGTGGGCATCCATGTCTCAAACCCCCTTGCTCCCTTGAACCATGAGTAAGGAGAACCCTTGATCTTGACAGAAAAGGTAGATGAGGAAATTAGCTCATTGATAAGCCTACACCATTTCCCATCAAAACCCAAGAATTGGAAAATTTTAATTAAGACACCTCTGTCGACTTTGTCATAGGCTTTAGACATGTCCAATTTCAAAGCAATGAAACCTTACTACGTGTTTTACGCATGTAATGGAAAATTTCATGAGCCACTATTATGTTGTCCATGATCTGTCTATTGTGCCACAAAAGCCCCTTGACAAGGAGAAATGAGACCAGGGTAATAGTGCCTTCAATCTTCTAGCTAGGATTTTCGTAATGATCTTGTAAGACACATTGCAAAGGCTGATAGGTCTAAATCAGATACAACAAAAGCATTTTCTATTTTTGGGATGAAACACAGTAAGGTGTGGTTAACACCTGAAGGTAGGACTTCATTTGCGAAAAACGTCGAAACGGACTTATTTACGTCTTCGCTTACCAAATCCCAAGCTTTTTGGTAAAAAAACCTATGAAACCCATCAATCCCCGGTGCTTTGTGGGGTCCAATTGAAAACACTACCTCCTTGATTTCTATCAAACTAGGCATCTCTAAGAGAGATCTCCCATAAAGGTCACCACTAGGGAACAGACATTCGATGAAGTCAAGGTCGAGAGATTCAAAGGGTTGGTAGAGCTTTTGCATATATTTAGCAAAAACACCAGCAATCTCTCCAAGTTTGGAGAACCATTGACCCTCATCGTAAATTCCCACCACTCCCCTCGCATGAAGATTGATTTTGCTGGAAAGATGATAGAACCTAGTATTTCTATCCCCATCCTTAATGTACGAACTTCAAGATTTCTAGAACCAAAACATTTCTTCCGCCTCCAGCGCCCACGCCAACCTTTTTTTCTTCTCTTGTATGAGTTCCCAGTCCGAGTTTCCTTGTTGCTCTAGCACTTCAATTTCTAGTGCTGTGTTATGAAAGAAGTTTTCCACCATACCAAACACAGACCAATTCCAATTTTGTAAGAACCTAGACAAGGAGGCCAACTTCTCATTGAAAGGATAGTTCTGGTCTTTTGCCCACGCATTCTCTAGATCATTAGGGAACAAGGGATGAGAGAACCACGCATTTTGAAAATGGAAGCACTTACGACTAGGTTTGGTGACCCCCTTGGGTTTAAGGATTAGAGGGTTATGACCAGACCCGGACCACTGGTAGCTTTTCCACTGTTTGATTAGGGAACAGACTCAGCCACCTAGGAGAGGAGTAAATCCTATCTAATTTTTCTTTAATCAAGTTGGGTGGCTTTGGCTTATTCGTCCAAGTGAAAGAGCACCCCGGAGCTAAAATTTCTGTCAAATTTTCATCATTGATAATTTTTTTTAGTCCGGGCAAAGCACTCGAAGCTCGAAACACTCCTCCAATTTTGTCTTTGGCTTCCAGAAGTTCATTAAAGTCTCCCAAAATGACATAAGGTTCAGCCAAGTTTTGCAGGTTCGCCCCCAAAGTCTCCCAAAACCTTTTTCTCTTTAAATATTGCGGAGGAGCATAGATGAAGCATACCACATAGCTCCTCCCCTCCACCCAGCATCGCACAAAAAATATTGAATTGTCCCAGAAGAACACTTCTGCTTTGCAATTCAGTGAGTTAAGGACAAGCAGCCCCCCCCCCCCTCAAACCTCTAAGTCCTATACTTTCTTCATGCCCAGATACCAAATAGTGTCTAAACAACCCTTTTTTCTTTTCCACAAACTTAACATGATCCCGACATTTAGTTTCACACAGGAAGACTAAATCAAGGTTATGTTTTTTTAGGGTTTTTTTTAAACATTGTTGAGTAAAAGATCCATTATTCCCCTCACATTCCAAGTCAGAAACTTCATTGTTAACCCAAAAATGAAACAGGACTGAAAGCAAAACTCTAGGATTCATAGACAAATTTCCACCTTCTATATCCCCACAAACAACAATGATGAAAGGAAGTTTGGCATATTATTTCACATAAAATGAATAACCAGAAAGGGAAAGCCAAAAGGGAGCAGCACAGTAGTTTCCAACTAAGCACTCTCATATAGAATAAATTTACGAGAGCAAGAAAACAACTAGAAATTATGCATAGAACCTATTCCTAGATTTTTTTTGTCCAGTTTTTTCCTCCAAATATTAAACACAGCAAGAATTGAAATAAGAAACATAATGCGAGAGTCTAAAAGTCAGAGTACTTGTGATATGGAAAGACCTGAGAGAAGCTCTGGGGAATGCCAACATCTGGTTCCTCCACTGGGTTAGGAAACACACCGTGCTCCATGGATTGGTTTTGTGCCAGTTGTTGCATAGGTATATCGAAAACTAGATTGAGAATATAGTGAGCCTCCATGGGTTCCCATGATTCGCCAAACATCACCTTAGTATCCTGAGGGTCCCTCAACAAAGCATCAATAAAAGGATTAAGGCTTTCAAAAGGTTGCAGTGTGAAAATTCAGGGTTATCAGAAATTTCGAGAGAGTTCCTTTGGCGCTTCCTACTAGGAAGAATAATGATGTCATCGGGATCCGCCACCTGTGGAGTAATCTCATCAGTCTAAGTACTTGCACCACGGGTTTTCGACGGAGATGTTCCCGTTGTCACTTCAGATTTTGGCTCCGTTTTCGGGCAATTGCAATTAGATACGAAAGTTACCGACTTAATTTTGAGGCCTTTGATAGTGACTCGCTCAAATTTTTCTATTCTCTCCACAACTTTCAATACATTTTTTAAAATTTCAGATTCCTTTATCTTATCACCATCCTTCTCACCTTTCGTGACCTTTACAATTTCAACACGGATTCCTTCATTCCCTGTTTTCTTTATTTTTTGTTATATCCTTCATTTTTTGGTTCTTCCCATATCACCAGTTTCCCTTTCAATTTGACTTTTTGCTGCTTGAATTTTGAAGAACCAAAAAACTCCAACTTTCCTTTTTCCTTCTTCATATGCCCTTCCTTTTCCCTTTATCCTTATTTTGCACCTCACCCTTACCATCCTCTGGCAAGGAATCCAGCCTATTCCCTTTTTGTTCCTCGCAACCCTTCTTGCTACCACCTTGAGAAGACACCATATGATCATTGGCCTTGCTTCCTACCTCGATAGCCATATGCTCCCAAATGTTTTTTCCCATCTCTTTGTGATTTTCCAATTTTTGGTGAGATGTTGCAACGACCCCTGAACCCTTTGGATCCCTTAAAAAAGCTCGCCCCACTTGTTCCTTTTGATTCAATGGTATCGTTGAAACGTTTCTTCCTTTTCTCCCACTTCCAGGATTTTTCATTTTCCCCTGAATTTGTTCCTGATTTTTCCGGATTTCTTTGATTTCCAGATTTTTCTCCGTTGAAACAAATATGTGCTTGACAAACTCTCCAACCTGCCAACCTCCACGAGATCCATCCTTCACTTGCCATCGCTTCCCTGTTCCCCATTTTCTCACCATCAACGGCAAGGTCAGAAGATTTTCTAAAGCTTTAGTTGATAAAAGGCGATCTTTTCCGAAACAGATTGGAGATGTGATAAAATTTCTATAAATCTTCGCCCCCATTCCAACCCGCTCTTCCCCTACTTGACCGGTCGATTGACATCTTCCCGTCGAGTGAGTAAACTTCCCACAAATTTCACACAACGTCAACAGTTCGTATTTCACCTGAACATTAACCCATTCGTCACTGCTGCTTAGGATTTGAGCGAATGGTTTCACCGGATGGGATGTGTTAAGCATTACCTTCACCCTAGCCGAATCCTCAGGTAAGTTCATATATGCAACCTCCAGTTGAATATCCAAAACCTTCCCCATTTCAGTTGATGCCTTCAAGATTAGTCTATACTCAAAGCAATCGAGTCTAATCCCTTGTAACTGAACCCAAACCGGTAACGCCGGCCCGTCATCTCCTCACATTTCCGGTAAATGTTGCAAGGCCAACTGCAGCAAACCATTTCCCACCCACCATGGCGCTCTTGACATGACCCCATTTCTATTCACCTCCATCGCAAAAATTGCCCTGAAGCCATCGCAGTCCATAAGTGATATATCGATCACCCCTGCCGGAATCCACAGCTCCATAAGGTACCTGCAAATCACAGATATATTTTCGTTTGTATCTCCCAAAACCTTCCCGTA
Source organism: Hakea prostrata (assembly GCF_041222555.1). Classification (NCBI taxonomy): domain Eukaryota; kingdom Viridiplantae; phylum Streptophyta; class Magnoliopsida; order Proteales; family Proteaceae; genus Hakea; species Hakea prostrata. The sequence goes on from NC_142608.1 coordinate 10,903,058, forward strand.
CACAATTCTAGAAGCTACTCCAAGTTCCACAGACTCAGAAGGACCTAGCTCCTTCCACCCTTTTACTGGATCACCGCCCCTTTGTCCCTCCTTGTATCGAGGCCTGTCTCTCCCATCGTGGCCGAGATTGCTTCCCCCAGCCGGATTCTGTTGAAGACGGAAACCTCTGGCATAAAAATTCCTTCCCGAGTGCGCCATCAGACCAAGATCCCCGATGAAGTTCAAGAAAGGAATAATAGAGACCAGAATGGAAATTATTTCCGTAAATGGCAAATACAATGGGTACAAAAAGAAGCATTGTTTTTTGAGTGAAGCCTTAAAGGATGCTGACAGATCAGGCTTGCTATTCATGGGTAAGTATAGCTTGGTTTCAGATTTATAGGCTGCCAGAAGAAATTTTAGGCTAAGGAAATAAATGCTCTGAAACATGATTTTGAAGACAAATATTCAAGCCAGAGGAGTTAATGAAGTTGTTGCTAGTCACTGTAGATGAGAGGTATCATAAAGTTCCATCATAGGCTCACTCGATTCTCAGTCCATATTTCTCAACCCTGCAACAAAGATCTATAAGTATGTGTTTAAGTGTGTGTGTGTGTGTGTGTGTGTGCATTTCCTTACCCATGTGGAGTTTCCATTGCTGTCATTCCCCAGCCATAGCCTAGCTCATGAGAGCAAAGAAATCAATGAAGAGAAAAAGAAGTTGCAACAGAAAGATTAGGCAAGATGAGACCGGGGGGAACCAGGGGATATAGAAGGAAGAAACCATCATCCTCTGAACTCTTTTAGAAAGCAGGGTAATTCCCTGATGAGAGCTGAGTTGGAGTTGGTGATGGAATTGCAGGAGTAGGATGAGAGATTAGTTTGCCCTCCTACTTTGACAGTAGAAGTTCCAATTGTAATGGTATGGATATAGTTGTAGATTCGCCACTGCAACTTGTTCCCTTGTTCTTGACTCTCTCAACCACCCTCTCTCTCTCATTCCTTAAGTGCTCTGTAGTTTCTTTCTTTGTCATTTTCCCAGGAGTTCACCTGGGTCGAAAACAGTAGGGGGTTTCATTACAAGGCAAATGTACTTGTTGTCTCACCATTTTTGAGCCAAACGAATCCCTCAACACGCTTTCTTCTCTTCTTGGGCTCTCTTTCTCATGGACTCTGCTTCACCAAACTCTCCTATCTCCTAATTTTCCCCTCTTCTCCCCTTCTGGTACTGCTAATCTGATTTTTTCTATCTGTGGACTCTTGCACAATGGGTCGATCCAACTCCTCCCAACATCAAGCTCACAGGGTTGATTTCAGTCAGGACTTCTGAGCCGCTCTCCAAATAGCATACCACCTAATTGCTCCTCTTAGTCTCCTGGAAGATTAGAAGCAGCATATTCGCTTTCTCCTATCTCCTCTGTTATCTCCATTGAAAGCTCGGTGACTAAATTCCTTCCTAGCAAGCGCAAAGGGTTTTCTTCAGCTTTGCCATGGGGTGTTTGCAGCTCCCTACTACAACCCTTGTCGAGAAACTCGCCTCTTCGTGGGAATACAATGGTGCTACCTACCTTGTTTGCTACAACGATAGAGCAGTTGCTACCGAATTTATTTCTGAAGACCATCAAAATCAAATCCTTTCTCAAGCTCAATGGTGGATCGAATAGTCTCCTTTTGCACCTTGTGCTATTTCCCTTCCCTGAAAATTACAAACTTGGTGACTTTGCCCCTCCTCTGGCCATTTGGGTGCAAATTCATGAGAAGAGAGATGATTGCTTCACCGAGAACAAAGTAGATGAGGTTGCTTCATTGCTTGGGAAAGTTTTTGATGTTTAAATGGACATTTGAGCACTTGGGCTGCCTCATGATGCAATGAGACTTAAATTTATGTTCGATCTCAATAACCTTGTGGACTTTTGACTTGCCACCCGCAATTCAAAAGGAGAGTTTTTCCAAGTTAAATGTCGTTATAAGGTTCACCTAATTTGTAAAAGTAATGTTCAATCTCAATAACCTTGTGGACTTTCAACTTGCCACCCTCATTTCGAAAGGAGAGTTTTTCCAAGTTAAATGTTGTAATGAGGTTCGCCAAATTTGTTCTTGTTGTGGACGTCTTTCATACTCAGTGTTATCGACATTTTCGTATGGTCCAAAGAACCGGTTTATGGGGCCAACCCTTGACATTATCCTGCGCTTGAGTTCTTCTCTGATTAATGTCTCACCAAAGACCCACCGGCCGAGAAGTAATTGAAAGGCCCATATCAGTCACCAATCCGTGACTTGGCAAGAGGGATCCACGTGGCAAGACCATATTAAATGAGTATAGTGCCCCTGCTGCAGACTTCAGAATCTATGTACACTCAAAGATCTTCTCGAGCCCTGGGGCGGCGGCATGCTTAACCCCTCTTTGCAGGCCTCAATCACATCAACGGAAAAGCACGACAGGCGCGCTCCCCCTCTGATGGAACCCTTGATGGCTAAGGCGACTCCCTGCTTCGCGCCTCGGGTCCTCAAACTGCAGAAGCCATCTCCACCCTCCATCTCATGACATGAGCATCCAAAGGCTGAGAATCATGCTATCTTTGGAGGTATGAATCAATTATATAACCCTTCGTCAAGCTTGAACGGGGTAAGCTCTGAACATTCCAGCCACTTCTTTCTTTAGCTTTCCAACCCTTCAAGAGCATGGTCTTCATCATCTCTTGGGGTCGGCACTCCTCAGTGGAGTCTTTGATTTGTTGGCCTAGACTAACTTGATCGTCAAAGGTGGCTTCCCGTCCTCAGAGGCAGCCCACTTTCACTTTGTTTTGGTCTCAAGAACAAGGGCTGGATCCAGAGCGAACCATGGAGCTAAGACTATATTTTCTCCATCAACACTCAGCTACTCATTGCCCATTCCGCAAAATGCAAGACGACAGTATAAACCTGGACCTGCCCCTCACAGATTCAATCTGAAAATGAAAACGTTGCCTCTTTTCTCTGGCTCTTCAAAAATCTTCATAACCAAATGTCTAGAAAAATTCCTAGCAGCTAAAGTGAAAAAACTAGCAAACCTCTCTGATATCTCTAATTCTAGTGATGATAGTCCCACAGAACCTTTAAAAAAATCTCAAATCAGTGCAATGGATTGCGATAGTCTTGGTGATGGGTTTGTGAAGCAGAATGAATCAGATGATTTTAATCCATCAAATATGTTAGAAGAAAAACAAAAAACAGAGGATGTCACAAAACTAAAAGGAAAAGTTATGCTACCTGAGGTGGAAACTAATCCAGTCATTAATCCATCCTCCAAGCAAGACATTGGGTCCTCCTCAGTCGCGAAAGGTGCTAACAATTTACCAAGGTCTTGTGATGGAACAACCACTGATGGAGACCCAGGTAACTCCCTCTTCACATTTTCTATGGTTTCTTGATCTCATTGGTTTAACTTGCATTTTATTTTGGTATTTTCTTATCTGCTGGTTTCGTAAAATACCAAGATTTCTTCATTATCTTTATCTTCTACTTCTGGATGCTAACCAGTTTGTCTGTTTTATATGCTCAAGTGTTCCCTATCACCCTCCATGCATACCCAAGCTTTCTACTAACTTCCTACTTGTGTTATCTACTTGCCTTCTGCTTTTTGTTGTCTTCTCTATAACTTTGAAAGGCTTTTTTGTTTAGATCCTTGTTTATTGGTCAAGGTGGTGGATGCATCAACTAGCCATGATTTTGTTTTGTTTGAATGTACAAGGAATTAATGGGAAGTTTACTATTAACAGGTTGGAGAAACTTTTTAAAAAAATACCAATTGGATCTTCTATTTTGATGTGAACCTCGCTTGTAATCAATTTGATGTTACAAAAAATAAATTCAATGGAACCTTACTCAACTTCTCTTCTTGTTTTGAACTCCCTAGTTCTGGTCTAAAAGGGTTCAAGGGGGGCTTTTAGGTTCTTTCTTCCCTCTACCAATGTCTCTCTGGTTTAACTGATCCTTTTTTGCTTCTAGGTGATGTCAATGAAGTTATTTCAGCTGAGAATAAATTGGGAAGCCCTTTCATACCCTCTCCCTCTCTCCCTGACCTCCAACACCTCAGTTCTTGCCTTGGATTGTCTACTCTTGGTAGCCACAGTTCTCAATTTACCTAGTTCAATCATTAAAAAAACAAAACAAAACCAAACCAAACAAAACAGGACATAACCTTGGAAGCCCTTGATAAAGCACTTGCTTGCCCTCTCTCAATGGGACTTTTTCCAAATCTGAATCTAACCATCTTACCTTCTATTGGATCTAATCACAACCCACTTCTTGTTAATACTAACACATATGTCATGATAGGAAGAAAACCTTTCAATTATGAATCTGCATGGCAATGTCATCCATAGTTTTTTGCTGATACAGGTTTTTTTGGAAGAGCTTGGTAGGTGGTGAATCTTTACCTTCCAAACTCTCTAATCTGTCCTTTTATAAAGAATCTGGAATGTTGAAAATTTTGGTAATAACTTATTGACAATCTTGAAGTGGAACTGAATGAAATTGCAATGTCTCATAACCCTGAGTGGTTGGCTTATAATGAAAAAAACTGTTTGTTTGCAATGGTTGTATAATGCTCAAGCATTGTTTTGGTTTCAAAAATCTCACCTCTAATCGAGATGGTGATTGAAATACTTGGTTACTATCATTTGGCCTCTCAAATAAATGTGAAAAAAAGGAAAATTTTAATTTATCTTGTCTAATAACGAGTATGTGTGAGTGAGCCTGGAAAAATTGCAAATTGCTTTGCTCAATCTATGAGTAACCAGTATACATCCTCAAACCCTATCATTCCCTCTTCTATTGATGATGTGTTGCCCATTAATGATTCTATTAGCAATAATTATTTCATTTCTTCTATTCCAGATGAAGTTTAAATTAGAATGCAGCTTTTTCTATTGATGCCTTCAAAGCACCCGAAATTGATGGTTTCCAAGCCTGCTTCTTTCAAAACTGTCGAGATATGCTTTCTTCTAACATTGTCACATTTTTGCATAACTTCTTCAACTCCGCGTCTTTGTCATTTGGGGTTAATTATACTTTGTTGTATTTTATTCCTAAGAATGATAACTCCTTGGAGGTCATGGATTTTAGGCCAATAAGTTTGTGTAATGTTACCTACAAAATTTTTGCTGCAAGCCTTAGACCTTATTTCTTGGTAGTGATCTCCCCTTTTCAACGAGTTTTTGTACCTAGAAGACAGATCATTGATAACATTTTCATTGCTCAAGAATTTTTTTCATTTTATGTCTAAATCTCGAGCAAAGACGGGCTTCATTGCCCTAAAATTGAATATGGCCAAGGCTTATGATAGAGTTGAATGGGGAGTCTTGCTTAAACTTCTTGTTTGCTTAGGTTTTGATGTTAAGTGGTGTGCTCTTATTAAAGCTTTTGTCTTTACCACTTCTTTCTTGGTCAAATTAAATGGAGCTCCCTACTGCTGGTTCACTGCATCTCGGGGACTTAGACAGGACTGCCATTTGATCCCTTATGTCTTCCTGCTAATTATGGAAATCATGTCCAGAACTCTTGCTGCTTTTAGAAATGAAACCTAATGTTGTACCTATGAGACTAGTTGGCTACTTCTTGTGCCAAGACCAAGTGTTTGGAACCAGTTTTAAATAAATTAAAGTCTAAACTGGCAGGGTGGAAAGCCAAACCTCTTTCCTTTGTTAGGAGGGTTGTTCTATTACAAGTTGTACTCCAATCACTTCCACTCTACCAAATGCAGCTCACGAAGTTTCCTAGGACCCTCTGCAAAAAAGTGGACTCTCTTTGCCCAAACTTTTGGTTGGGTCATACTAAAGAAGGTAAGCATCTAACCCTTATTGCTTGGGATAAATGTTGCTGGCCAAAGAACCTTGGTGATCTTGGATTCAAAAAATTGGAACATATGAACATTGCTTTACTACTTAAACAAGGATGGAGACTTCTCATTAAACCTGACTCCATCTAGGCAAAATGCTTAAAAACTAAATACTTCCCCAACTCCTCAATTTTTTATCCTAATGTAGCTAGAAAAAATGGTTCAAATTCATGGAACAGCTTAAAACAAGTTGTTCCCCATCTTGTAGGTATGGTGCTCAAGTAGGTGGGAAATGGTCGTGACACCTTTTTCTGGTTTGATCCCTAGGTTCCTACTACTACATATCACCGGATTGGAGAAGTTCAATCAATGTTCCATCCAAGGAATACCAAGCTAGCGAAAGTTGTTGAGCATAGATCTCAGTTAAATACTGAGATCCACCAAACTCTCAACCCAACTATGGCACTGTTAATAAATAATATTACTCTCTCTGTAAATAATGATGTTTGGTCCTCTCTAATCTCCTCAGAATGGTGTTTTCACCACTAAACTAACTTATAATGCTTTGACTCGCTCTAATGTTGATATCTCCTTGACTCCTATGTCTGCCTTGTAGAAATTCTTTTGGAAAATTCAGATACATCTAAAACTTAAAATGTTTTTTTGGCATTTGTTAAATGTAGGAGTTCTGTTAGGGAAAGTCTTTCAAAGTGGACAGTAACTCCAAACAATTGTGTGCTAGGTAGTAGTGGTGGTGTTGAATCAACTTGGCATCTTTTTATGCATTGCGATGGTGCTAAACGCATCTAGGCAGCAGGCCCCTAGGAAACAATTTGCTCCAACTATGCTTACATCTTTTTACCAACTCAAATCTTGGTAAAAATCCGTACTTCATTGGATGTTCTCAATGATGATGATCACTTGTTATGGATTATGGATGCCACTAATGAAGTCATATTTGATCAACTAAACTCCAATCCCAGTAGGGTTGTGGAATTTTTCAACAGACTTGCTGGTATTATAAATTCAGAAGAAAGTGTGATTTTTTTCTCAATTAGATACAATGGCCCTTAACCACTATATCTGCAGAGCTCTAGCAAGTATAGACTTTCGAGATAACATTATTTTAATGTGTGCAGAGTTCATTCATGAACATAACAACTGGGCAGCCCATTGCTGGGGCATGATTCATGCAAACCACAAACAAGCCAGCTGATTTCCTGGCTGGAATAAAGTGTGAAAGTGATCAACTTATATTCAATGCTGAGACAGATTTTCTTGCGGGTTTACAACCCATTATTCATGAAATTTACTTTAGAAGAGAAGAAGAAGACCGTAGTACAACAAGAACAATTGAAACTCTGATATTATTTAGTTAAGTATACAACCATCCTTACAGTAGGAGTGTAACACCACCCGCACATAGAACTGGAAAATAATGTAGAGAAGGAGGGATGGGAGGAAAACAAAAGAATTCATAAACCAGAGAACAACCTATTTCAAACTCCAAAGATAATGTTCCACAGCCATTCCTAAGACTCCACTGAGCATCTTGTTAGTAAACAAACAGTTAGTCTAAAACTTTTGAGGAAGAGAGAGAGAGAGACTGTACAAAATCTCCATGTTCTCAAGGCCCCCTACAAGATTCTATTACTTCACTCACTACTTTGTGGGTTTCCGGTGAGATCATATTCAACGTCAAATGAAATGCCTGCAGAAAGGAAACAAGAACAGCAAAATTATCTTCAGATCATCTTTAATGAACTGAGAAACACACTAAAAGATACATTACCCAAAACTGAAACTTACAATCCTATTCTATATACGAAAATGTGGTTGGATTCACAGAATCAGACCGGGTATCAGATAATGTCAATTCTAACAGGTGTATCAGATAATGTCCAAAACTTCAATGAAAACCAATAAAGAGATGACTACGGGTGTCAGCTGGTTTGGTTTTGGAATCGTTAGATGAGGTGATTATGAGAATCAAAACCAAATAAAACATATTGGTTTCAGTTTGTTTTCAGTTTCTAAACGGCTATTATGCAGTTATACAATTTGGTTTGCTAATAATTTATTGTTTATCTTTAAATTCCTAATAACTTCTATAGATTCAGATGTCCATCTTGTAATCAGAAATATTATTAAAGATCAAAACAAAATATCCCAAATTGTCAAGTGAGTTCTCGACTTTCAAATAATATCTTTTAGTTTATGTATGTTAATTTATTAATGAAGTCATAGCCTCATAGAGAAAAACAACACAGTAAACAACATAATTATTTTTAAACAGAGAACTCTAAAATTGAGCTAAAACCATCAAAAAGATAAGTGCTATCATGTTTTTACTTGAGTTAAATTTTAAGTCAAACCATTAAGAATACACCCATCATCAGTTGATCCAAATAAATGGCACATAGGCTATGTATTTCAAAAGAATAGTAATACCACCATAGCCTCCATTCTCTGATGAAATATGAGATTTTTTAGGGTTTTCTTTAAGTTTAAACTCTCTAAAGGGAAAGGAAGAAAAAAAGAAATAAAAGGAAGAACAGGGAGAAAAAACCTAATCTATTCAGTCCAGTTTTGGTTCAAAACCAACAGGTCTCTTGGTTAGAATCAAAAGTAGAAAACTCATATATCTGGACCAAAAGCGACCCGAGAAGTTATTCAGTTTGGTTCAATTTCACTCATTTGGTTTGACTTTGGTTTTGGTATTCGGTCTAGATCTTGTTTTGACACCCTTTACATTCAACTATAAAATACTGCTTCCTGATGGTTTTTCTGGTGGATGAAACAAAATGACAATCCACAACTCTACAAGAGAAAGTCTAATAGTAGGATACTTACAACAAATCTCTCCAAAACGGGAACAAGGACTTCCAAATTGTGATCTGGGAGACAGCTAGCAATGGCTTCACGTGCACTCCAACTGTCGGCAGTTAAACTGTTAACATCATTTAGAGAGGAGTCTAGAAGCAAAAATAAAGGATAACAAACCTTGCAGTTGAAAGGAAAGCAAGAAGCAGAGCTGCATAAGCCTCTATAATCATCTTCTCAGCCTCACGCTCACCTTGCAGCACAGCAGCCTCGTCATCCTATCTCAATGCAAACACAGGCACAAAGTTATGAATGTTCTCGCACAATTTGAACCTCTGAATAGAGAACTCCTAATGAAAAAGAAAACATAAAATTGGAACTTCACCCCAGTTTTCAACAGGCACAAACCACTTTTACCCTCTTTTATACATAGAGATTACCAGGAAATTGTCCCAAACCAGCCCCATTATAGTTCATCTTGCTAATAAACTGCACGATGACTTACCCAGGGCATTGATTTTCCTTCTCCAACAGCCTCACCAGCTCCTTGGTTGGCCAAAAAGATGGTGCACAGCAGTTGAATAACATCCCTGCAACTCCCTTTCCCTTTTGATCCTCTTGAGCTAGGTAATGCAATACTGGCTGCCACTAGCCGTGATCTGCAGCATCACTAACCATAAGTTTTACAAGCTAACACAGCATGGTATTCCCTATTCATCAACCATCATGTTAAAAGATTGACAACAGGGAAGCTCAAACCCCAAGAATAAAGAAGAAAAAACCCCCAAGAATGTCCTAGCCATGCAATAATTTAAGTGCTTGCAGGGGGAATTAGCATGCATCTTTGGAAAGATCAAATGTGGAAAATCTCAGAAAAAGCATCTGACAGGAATCCTTTTTTTATTTGTTAACCAAAGAAAATATCTGAAATTTTGAGAAAATCCAAAATCCACAATCCACATAATTCCTTCTTTTTTCATTTTCATATTTATGTTTTTTTAAAGAACTGAAGCAGATAAAATGGAAAAACAAGTGGACCAGACAAGCTACATGGAATCATTACTGAATGGAGAATGTTCAACATAGAAGGGGAAGAAACAACGGAGTGGAAATAGAAAATCTTTTTCCAGCTCCTTATTTACATTCTAGAGCAAATTTGATGATGTTTCCTTCAAAATAGCAATCTCAGGAATTTCCCATGACATGAAATATAGGCTAGGACAGAAGCTGAAGCAAAATAATCAAATAGAAGGAACCAACTATAACCTGTTGTGATTATCCTTCTCAACCAAGTTCACAAGCAAGCCCAGAATGGCAACAAGAAACTCCAACTCTTGATCTGTAAGATGTTTGTCATCAGGATGATCAAGTTCAATAGATGATATGACATTCTCTTCATTCTGGTTGTGGGGAGATAATGAGCTGTATGACGGGAAATGGCAAATAATCAAATCAGACATGGTTTCTAGTCCTCCCCAAGCAGCTATTTGTTGACAGCCTAGAGGATTGTCATTCGTCAAATTCATTAGAACCTGCCAAGATATAAAAATGGAAAACGTTAGAACATTGCCTTGTCGATGCTGGTACATGTGTAGCAAATGAGCTCAAATTAAAAAAAGTACAACAGTCACACAACTTGGAACTCGACCAAGTCACAAAATTGGGTCATAATTTCACAACCAAACTGAGGAGTCCAGAACACTAGGGCCTCCTTTAGAATGTCCGAACTCTGTGCCAAGACAGACTATCAATTTTATATGGAATCACCACCAAGCCACATCATTTGGACCAAGTCAAGCAAGGATACTATTGAAGACCCAACAAAAAATAAATCAAACAAGGCTCTAAAACCTTAAGAATCAAAACTTGAACTCCTGATGGTCCTTTAATAAAGGAAAATAAATAATATCTGCCTCATTACTCCTTTCACTCTATTCATTAATAATAACAAGAGGAAAGAAAAAGGAAAGGAAGAAGGGTGAGAGATAGAGAGATTGGGGGAAGGCAAAGAGACGAGGACCCCATATAAAACAAGAGAAAGACAGAATGCAGCAACCCTATATTTCTCTTGTAACATCAGGGGTTCTAATTTTGGTTAGGAGCATTAGCCAGAAGCTGGGCTAGATAAGAAATTTACACTGGGTTTTAATCATGGAAACAGCATGCACAAATGCAACCTGGACCCATTCCTACACAGTATAGGGGGATAAAATGCTTAATTCTAAATAGTAAGTTCAGTACAGAAAAATGTGTAGCAGAAAAGAACAAATGAAAAGAAAGAGAGAAACATGGAACTCTGGTACCTTAACAGCAGTAAGAAGACAGTCATCGAGAAGTTCGGAATTTCCCTTTTCAGCTGAAGACGAACAGGAGGGTTCACAGGAATTGTGAGTTTCTGAACTACTGGACTCATGGTGGCTTGTTCTCAATAAGGGCTCACATACCTCCGCAGGCTCTCTAAATGCCAGTCTACTTTTCCGATGTGGGGGTACCTTTTTTCTCTTAGATAATATATCCCATGTGGTGGGTTCCCAGTCATCATCATCAAAGGCAAATGGATCTTGACTGTCCTCTAGACTTCCATATTTGACATCCTCAGTGACACTGGGTCTTTTACTTGAACCAGCATTCATCTTTGATCTGTCTACATTTCCAACAATTCCATCATGTGAAATATTTAATCTCCCAATGTGGGAACCTGACATGAATGATTTATCCCCCTTTTTAACTGAACATGCAGTAGTGGCCTCATATCTTGACCCAGTCACCCTTGATTGGGAACTTGATGACAACCTTTGACGTTTTTTAGGAACTCTGAAGCCTTTTGTGTCGGTTGCATGCTCTGTGCTACAACACCCCATAGAAGAATAAGCTAAACTACCATTTCGGCCATCTGCAGATTTAGCAAGAATGTATCAAGATCACCATGGACATTGAAATTTATGATGAAAATACACCAACTCCAAGATCTAGATCTGTAATGAGCAAAGTGTGTAACTATTTACTAAGAACAGATTAAATGCCCCATTTTCAGTTATGGGATGATTATAAAACAACAAACAAAAAATAATTAGGGTGACTATTGAAAATCACTCTAAAGATGAGCAAATTAACCATTTACAACTCCCTTTTCAATGACTGCACTGAATAATGTCAACTAATAAATTCCCCATTTGAACTGCTAAATAAATACGATGAAGTTATTCATAATTAAAAAAAAAATCGATGAAGTTGAGTTGATATTAGCAGTTTGGTGATATTTTAGTATTAATGGTGCCATTTATACTGTTCTTGGTGCTTAGGTTTATGTTCATGAAACATGGTGATGGTTAGAAAGCATGGTGGTGCTGAAGTTGAAGTATAAAGTAAGGGTACTTGTGCCATTGCGATATACTACGGTTATTATTAATACATTCTACTACTCACAGCTGTATGATAAAGCAATACCATGAACCACTTCTCTCTCTGATCAATCTCTCTTTCAGTTCACTTCCTCCTCTTTCCTCTTTCTCCTCTTCTTCCTCATAGAATCTAGATGGTGTAGTTCTGATTCTGTTATAAAATCCATTTTGCTTACGTAATAAGAGATGAATTTACTGCAAATGTGTTTGCTTTTTCTTTTGAGTCTCCATTATAAATTTTCAGCGCAAAGACATTGTGTTTTCTAATCCCCAAGTATTGTTAAAATAAAGTGTTCATTTAACAAGTGGACAGAAAGCCATGTCGAGAAGCCTTCATTTGGCCACATAATGGACTGCTCTGTTTCTTGATTTTTCATATGTTCTAGGATGCAAGACTTTCCCGCAACTTGACGATCTCCCAGATTTTAAGTATTGCCATTCATATGTGCAACTTTACTAATACAAGAAATAACTTTAATAATACAAGAAATACAAGTAAAATGGGACAGTATCACACTAGGTGCCAGATTAGATAACCACATCCATATTACATAGTGCCATGAAACCTGGAAACCATATAGATGGAAAATCTCAATCTTGAAAAAGTAGTATAAGCAAATCTCTTTATGAAAATGTAAATGCTACAGTAACTGATAACAAAACTGCAGTTTAGATGCTCCAATATTCAATAAAAGAAACAAAATAGAAGGGAAGTTATTCCCAGTAATTCAGGTGAAAATTTGATGACTATGTACCTTTTCCATCCTCCAAAGAAATTTCAGAACCAAGATCCATCACTCCAGGAGAAGAATGATGTTTTTCATCATTGGAAAGGGGGGGTGAACTCTTAAGCAAAGAGAGACCTGGAAAGCAAAGGCATACATCATAAATAGCCATAAAAGAAAAACTTATTTGTGGAACATTCAGACTTGATGAGCTAAAACATGTAATAATGAGAAAATATTTCCTGGAAAGCAAATTTTAATGTACTTCGCATGGATTTTTTTATTTTTTCTTTGTTAACTTTTGTCTGTTTTATTTATATTCTACATGACAAAAGAGCATATTTGGCATAGTTAGGAAAAGAAACCGACCATATGATGCAGAACAGCGTCCATCATCAGCAGCAACTTTCTAAACAGCATTAGAATAATCAAATAAAAGATGTACTTCTTACACTTTTCAGTAACTAGAACCTTTGCCTCTAGAAGAATAGCTGTTTTTTGCGTTAATAAGAGACACAAAGATCCAAAAATTTGGATTCTGTCTGAATTTTATCTAATATTCCTTTCTCCACTCTTGAACTATATCCATGTTTGGTGAAGTTTTGACTTGCTGATCTTCTTATTTTTTTAGTTTTCACATTTTACCTTTCTGCCCCATATCTTCTAATGCTTTAAACAAAATCAATTTAGCGTTTCATGTCCTATCTATTATTTGATCTCTCCTCTACACAGGGTACTAAGTGAAAACACAACCTTAATCTTTGAGTTGTATATGGACTTTGCCAAATTCTACCCAAAAAATATACATATATGGGCTTTAACAATTACTGTTACCCCTATCAGATACCACTTTTATCTCCCCATCAATGTTCTGATTTCACATCTCTTTAGTAACTGTTCCACATCAGATTTCAGTATTAATTGATTCACTTGTTTTATATTCTTGCTAACTGGATTTTTATCATCCCTAGCATGGTTTGAGATCTGGGGTTGATATCTTGTTGTTTTGGGACCTGTAGAGGATCTCATGCAAATTTAGACGACCCCAGAAAAATACAAGATCATTGTTCGAGATCTTGTATCTCACGAGACGTAGACTCAACCCAGTTTTTAAAAATACCACATCTTTGTCAAGATCTCGACTTGTCTCCAACCATCTCAACACTCCTACCTTTGTTGGTTTTGGTGCTTTGACCAGATTTTTCACTAGAAAGTTTGTCCAATCTCTACCTAGGTTGCATCAACAAACTATTTAGCTCACCTACAACAAAGATCTACTGAGTTTGAAGCCAATCCTTAAGCAAGGTGAGTGTTCTTCCCAAACTTCATTTTTTTCAAAACTATGTTCTACACCGATTTGGGGGGGGGGGGGGGTTGCTTGTGCTGGTGCTAGTCGAGCAGAGTTGGAAGAGCTGCTTGGTCAATGATTTTACTCTTGTACTCTCGTGGTGTCACTTATAAGTACTTCAATGTAGTATGTGAAATAGTGAATAATTGAACATGTTTAATGTATTATATGACTTCATGTATATCAAGTAATGATTGTGTATATCATGTTAAGTCCTTCAACGTATCAATTTCAAAGTTATGATCGAGTTGGAACTCATGTATACACTTGTTTTCTCTTAACTCTAAGGCCAACAATCTGTTTAGGCAGGCCAAAAATGGGCTAAATACCAAATTTCAGCCCAAATTGAGTCCTAATACCCACCGAGATGGGCCCTCGAGTTGGCCGGGGATTTTAACCAGATCTCAATTTTTTGAGGGACTGAGATCCTTGTCGAGATCGAGATCTCAAACCATGGTTCTCCATAATCTATTACTCTTTCATTTAAAGATCTGGCCTATAGACTACTAAATTGATTCTCTCATAACTCATCACAAAAAAAAAAAACACTATTGTGCTTCCCAAATTTTTGTGCTACATTTCAATTACATAACCATAATTTTTATTTTTTTATTCCTATGAAATTTCCCCTTCCTTCTGAAGCATCCTGATGCAGTACAAATCTACTGTAGAAGGAGAAAGAACCAAGCTAACCAATTTTGACCTCCATTATGGTTATGTTTCTACCAAGCTCCGGCATAGACCATAACTAGTTCTTGTTTCATGTGAGGAATGACGACCATGTGGGGCTAGATATGTGACTAGAAGATCCCCATATGCTGCTGTAATAGTCTATGAAGGCTATGCTAGCAACTTTCTATTTTGTGTTTTGAGTTGTTTCCCATTTAACTTAGTAGATCTGTAGTAGTTTCTTTTTTCTTTTCTTTTCCTTTCTTCTTCTTGGGTTGGGGGGAGGCGGTAGAGTAGATCTGCAGTAGTTCCTATTTAATATTTTGTACTTGCTGTTCAGGGAACTTCCTATACATATATTATGTTCTAATGTGACTCCGTTGTCAATAATATCTTACTGCATACAGAATTTCCTATCTTGGATTATGGGTGCAAGTATGGCTATGCTGGCCCTAACCCGCCCTGTCCCCCCAAAGCCTGAATAGGGCCTAGACTCAAGATTCTAGCCCTGAGGGTGGGCATGGGATTACTATTTGGCCCGCCCAGGCCGTCCCAACCCATTCCTGATTTTTGGCCTTGACCTTGTCCCTATTTTTTGCCCTAACCCTGATTTTGGCCCTAATCATGACCCTGATTCTGTCTCTAATCCTAACCTTGATTTTGTCCATGATCTTGACCCAAATTTTGACCTAAACTTGACCTTGATTTTGGCCCTAACTTTAACTATGAAGTTCATCCTCATATTGACCCTCATATTAACCTTAATATAAGCCTTGATTTTGACCTTGAGTCATGTTGATCATATTAGACAATGAGCTATTTTTTAATATTGTTTTTTAGGGTAATTTTTATTTGGACCCTTGGGGCCTTAGGTTTGACCTAAGTGATTTTTAGTCCAAAATATTGACACCTTTCATTTGCCTCCCCTGCAGTATTTCAAAAAACTGATCAAGGATGGACAGTTATTTTTGTGACTAAAATATCTTTGATTTACTTTTTAACAAGATTTTGGATAAGGATTTTAATTTATCCAACAATTGTGAATGAAAACATAAGACTTAGCTGTAAATATAAACTTTTTATATTATCAAATCCCTTGATGAGGTTATGGTCATTGATGAGGTTCACATACTTGACATCGAGTGCTTTTCATTTCTGAATCGGGCACTAAAAAATGAAAAGGCACCAATTCTGGTTGTCGCCACCAACAAGGGATAACAACCATCCAAGGTACAAACTACAAAGCTCCTCATGACATACCTACTGATCTTCTTGATCAATTGCCCATCATCTCAACACCTTATTGGCTTCTGATGTCAAGGATCTTACGTATCTCGTCTTCTGTATAGGGCTGTGAAATATTTCAAGAAAAAAAAATTATAGTAGCTAAGAAGTTTTATTGCTTTTTTATTTATTGTTTTTATATATTAGTAGATTCAAAATTAAAAGGTAAAATTCATGCATTTTATCGATTATATAAATGATTCTATGTGATTCAAATTTAATTAGGGACAAGAAAATGACCAATCAAGAACAAGGTTAGGCCCATTAAGGATAGGAAAATGTCAATTAGTGACAGGGCCAGGGATAGGGCCAATCAAGGTGAAAGTTAGAGACAAGGTCAAGGCCAGAGATAGGGCCAATCAGGGTCAGGGATAGGGCCAATTAAGGCCAGGGATAGGGCCAATCAGGCCAAGGCCAAGGCCAACTCGCCCCGACCCTACCCAATTAGGGCGGGAATGGGCTTTGCATGGCCGAAAAATAAACCTTGGCAGCCCTAAATTAAGGTTAGGGCGGGAATGGACGTAGCTAAGAATATATAGGGCTGAGATTGGGATTGGAAGCCCAGCCCAGCCCAGCTGCCCCTGTTGCAGCCCTATCTTGGATGCAGCAGCTAACGAGACTGAAATAGCATCCTCGATTTGTACCTGAGCAGTAAGCATTGATGAGGACATCATTTGTAGGCAGCGAGAGTTTCGAATCTCTCAGCAACGCCAACAAGATATCAGCCCATGGCAGCACCTAGGTGGGTTAACTACAAGTTTAGAGATTACCGGATTGCCAGAGTCCATTGGTTCGACGAGGACCACCACCATAGGCAGTTTTATAGGTTTAATTTAGGTTTAGTTTGGCTCTTTGTGGTTATTTTGGTTCATTTTAATTTTATTTGGGTTATTCAATGTTTGGGTTTTGGGTCAATCTATGGGTTATTTTTACTTAGGTTATTTTATGGCTTTCCAATTTTGACTCTCAAGTCTAAGAACAATAATGAGAGTCATCTAGAGTCTTTTCTGGGATTTCTGAATCTAGAGTTTTGAATTTTTTTTTCCCTATAAAGCCATGTACACACAACTTTGGAATCAACTTTGACTGATTATTGAATGGAAAAAAAAAAAAAGTAACTTTTTGGGCAAGAATTTTCTTCTCACTTATTCTCTCTCTTGGCATCATCCTTTCTCCTGTTCTCACGGTAAGTCTCTATTTCCATTTTTCTCTCTTGTGTGAAACAGGTCCTCCTCCTCCCCTTTCTTTTTCTGTTTGGCAGCTTTCTTGTTGCCTTTCTTTCCTCTTCTTTTGCCCCTTCGTCACGAATCCCTTCCATTTCCTTTAATATTTTTAGTGATGTTTTATTCATCCAACAAATAATTTTCGGTAATTATTATTCCTTTGTCATCAATGGAATATTTCCAGTGTTCCTTTGTCACTCAAAAAAACTTCCTCTTTCTTTCCCATCAATACAAAAGCAACAAGAAGCCTTATCCCAACTAAATGGGGTCGACTACATGGTTCCTTGCCTCCCATTTGTTCCCATCAATGGTTCGATTAATTATTGGGTTCCCTTCATAGTTTTTCCTTTTTCTTTCTCTTTTTTTTTGGGGTTGGGGGGGGGGGGGGTTTCTTTCATTATTACTGTCTGTTTTCCTTTCATTCTTTTCCCATAATAATATTTTTTCTTCTTAATATGATCAATACACTTCTGATAAATTGCTGAAATTTCATTGTTAGTTTTTAGGATCTTTGGAATAGGACAGCAAGTGTTTTCTAAGAATTCTTGTCTAACTTGCTGAATCTTGTTTAATCTTGCTTGTCAGTTTAGGAATGATATTGCTTATTATTTTGTTATTTTTGTTTATCAACTATTAGCTGCTGCAGTTCCCTCCTTTATTCGCTTTCTTTCATTAATATTTGCTTTACCTAAGAAGACTTATAAGCTATCCTTGACAACTCGGCTACAGTGGAGCAGCACCTTTTGTGGTAAAACATGAGCAACCCAAGGTGATAAAGCCAAGTCATATGATTCTCTCATCTTCTTTCTCTTTCTTCTTCTAGCTGCTTCTATCATGATCATTAGTTGGCAATCTCTTCTCACTATATCTTTGATGTAGCTACTTGTTACCATTTCTCAGCAGGATTGTATTATATCCCCCCCCCCCCGGTGGTTTCCTTTCTCATATTCTAACTGTGGTTTTTTCATATTGTTTCTCCCAACCCAACCATCTGACAGGGATCAAACTTTAAATACTTTGCCCCATGGACTATTTCTTCAAACCGAACTGGGGGTCTATCTGACATCTGGTTTGAGAGTTATCAATGTTTCTTTTCTGTTCCTAAATTCTCTCTTCTTATATTTCTGGTGTCTATTGCCTACTATAGCTGCAGACCCCAATCAGTGGATCAGCCTGATAATTGGAGAACTTAAACAAAATACTTAAAGGACTATTAGATTTTAATTTCACCTCTGACCATTAGATTGTGAGATATCACAGTTTTTATATTCTGTCTCACTGTGATTCTGTCCCATGTGGTTTTGTCGTGTTGAATAGACAGACTTGTAGATTACTGGTCTGTATCATGACTCCTGGAAGATATTCCACTGAAATAAACAGAGCTTGTAGAAAGGGGGAGGCAAGCAGAAAAGCCCAAGATCAATAACATATAAAGCGAAGAGCAGCTGATTCAATTACCTGAAAGAATTTTAATCACACTCAAAATGAGTCCTGCAAAAGAAAGCCGGAATCCATCTCGGTCCAAGTTTCTGTCCACCCCAAGTAAATGATTCTGTTACAAAGAATGCATGAATAATTACTGAATTTACATGCATCTAGTGAAACTGAAACCTCATAAGTCATAACTCGCCCATCCTGAAAATACATTCGAATTGTACCTGATTATCCTTGCTCAGGAACGTTGCATTCTCCATTATCTTCAAACATTTTAAAAGGAACACCAAGCTCTCCACAGCCACATCATCTTTTAACTCCGATATAGAGGACATGCTAGATGGAGACCATCCCTGCAAACAACCTTACTGGTATGAAGAAATATCTAGAAGCAGTATCAAGTAAATACTGTAAATTGCTAAATAAGCACAAAAATCTAGAAGGTGAAAAAATGGCTTCCTTCATCAACAAGTGAATTGTAATTAATATTGATAATGTAACTGATGCAACACAACAGTAATAACCAATGCACCAACTTATCATCCCTCTGAAGCATCACTTCCTATAGGTGAGGAGATGATCCACTAATTAAAGCTAGAATAGAAATCTCCAGCCAATGGATCACAGAAATACTGGAAGATGTCAGAATACAAGCCTAAGTCTCCAAACCAGTATAATCAAACCACAAGACACAGTTGAGTCGTCCCAACTCCCAATAATGGTCAAACTAACCCTGAACTGCTTTATAACCACTGACTTGGTAACAAACCTTCTAGAAGGATGATGGACCCACCAAACCATATAGGACATATACCCCCAATCTCACAGTACTCATAATAGAAACTGAATCACTAAATTGACTAGAAACATCTCATTTGGAACATAGCAACCTCACAGACCAGCCCAAAACCCCATTTGACATTACCATCAACATATTATGGCGTTTCATTTAAGGCCACGAACCAGATGAACTGCATCATTGGACTGTCAAACCATATATTAATATCCAAATAGCTTGTGATTCACTGAGTTCACAATAGTAACCCACACACCCCCCCCCCCCCCCACCCACCCCAAAAAAAAAAAAAAAACAGCCCAAAACCCCATTTGACATTACCATCAACATATTATGGTGTTTCATTTGTGGCCACGAACCAGATGTACTGCATCATTGGACTGTCAAACCATATATCACTATGCAAATAGCTTGTGATTCACTGTGTTCACAAATAGTAACCCCCCCCCCCCCCAAAAAAAATTTAAAGAGAAAAATTAATAAGAAACCAGAACTATGCCAGCTCTCTCAACTATCTTGAGTCAGGTTGCTGAGATATAAAAGAAACAAAATAAACTAAAGGTGCAATGATGTAAGAACATATATGCCAGCTGTTTAGAAATAAGATCCCTAAAATAGACTCAAGAAGCACCTACGGAGGAAAGAGAACAAACATGTCATACTAGCCACAAAATAAGCTCCATTACAAAGGAAATAAGGTGATAGAAACCAATAAAAAAATAAAAGAGCAGATTTGAGACTCAGGAAAAGAAATTTTTGGTAATACTGGTAGAAATGCCTTTTCAGGGTTCAATTTGAGCATGAAGCCAAGCATAAACGTTCAGGAAAAATCAGTGTCCTGGTGTCTCTTGGTCATGCCAGTATTTGGGAATTAACAACTTCTTTTTGGTTCAACTTCATCTTTTGGGAGACAAATCTAACCTGCTCCCAGCTTTAACCCATTTCTGAAACTATTTCAGCCAAGGAATGAAAAATAAATGCTCCAAACACCTAAATAAGCTACCAAACTCATCTAAACATGTACAGGATGACTTCTCATTGGTAGTAGGATTCTTTAATTTCATTCATTCTCCTCCCAACCATTAGGTCACTTCTCAGGTAAACTGCAAGAAGACATTTTCTACCCAAAAAAATGATGATTTAAACTTTCATAAGTAACTAACACATGCCAGTTTCTTGATAAAGGCACATGGAAAATCACAATAAGTCAATAAAATGCAATGTAAACTCCCAATATTATAATGCTTTTTGGCAAATTACCCTTTTACGATTAATTTGGCTTATAGCTTTAAATCATTTATTTAACAGATTTTTGACTATGACATACATGACAATCATGACAAACAATGACAATGCAACCTTATCTCAACTAAACAACGCCAGCTTTATCATTATGCTTATGAATAAACATAAAAGGTCAGACCTCCATAATGGAATGGCAATTTGCTGCCACATCAACCACAGCATCTAGTCCTCCAAATTCTCTAAATTTTTCCTTGAAATTTCCTCCAATCCTGCTCACACTGCCAGATGTGTCTGAACATATAATAACACAAAAGTCATGGACAACCAATAAAAGGGTAAGGAGAATAATGAAAACAAGAAAAGCAAATCATATGTTAATAAAAAAGGATCCACTGAAATTAGTACTCTAGTTTCTCCATGATTTTCTTTGACAATAATCAATATGTTACAAAACTAAAATAAGAAATAAAACTTATTTAATAAAAAAAAGCCTCCGAACTTTAGTTAGAGATTGACTTTGAGCATAGCAGAAAGGACCGTGCACAAATGTGACCCACAAGATTTTCCTTGGGAATAAAGAACTCTTTGACCATATGGATGAATATACTCGAAACTCGAACAGTTCAACTACAAGATGAAAATTGGAAGAGTCTAGCACCTAACTCAAGATGCTTATGATACATGCTCGAGGGCAAATATTAGTGATCCACTGACTGCAGACCATCCTTGGAACAGGTTTTCATGGGAATAAAATATAAAGATGAAAAGAATATGATATAATACTATAAACATAAGTCGATAACCTATATTGAACAATCAAATAAAACCTAGGGGACATCATAAAACCAAAAAAAGGAAAACAAAAGAATACATATCAAGATGATAGGAAGAAAAAAGATTTGGTCCACTATAGATTAAAGAAAAACAAAATGAAAATGCCAATCTGGATAGAAGAACAATGATTTATCAATCAAAGTCGAGAAATTATCTTTTGTTACACAAGAATAATGAGTAAAAATGATGGAGACATATTTACTGGTACAAAAGAACCACATGAAAAAGTATTCCAAGAACTAGGATACATAACAGTTGACTAGAACACTGGTCCAATCATCAACCTAAGTTCTCTGGGCAACAAGTACCATGTCTTGAGACATAAAACAACTAAAATGGCAATACTGGCAAAGAAACACTGCAGCCCCTTAAAGGGAACAAGGACAAAAGATGCCAGAGTACCTTCAAGAGAAACAGCAGATAAGCATGCTTTTTCCATTGTCAGTAGCGCTATCCATTTTGGGCTCAATTCTGGCCTGCCCATCCCACCATCATTGTCCACACTTCTAACTTTAATCTCCTTGCAACTCAAAAGAAGCTCATGAACTTTCAACATGATAGCAGTGGAAGTAGAATCCAATGTTTTTCCAGCATTTTTTGAAACATCAGGATCCTTATGTAATGATAGAAGCTTAGAACCAATCGTAGGTACTTTTTCCACCGTGATATCAGCAACAGTTGGTTTCAATAATTTTATCAGAAAATGAATGCAAGTAGGTGAATCCAAGAGATGATCATCTTGACCCTGAAATGCCAGAAATTTCAAATACTTCAGGGATCTAACTAACAGTGAAAAAGGACAATTCTGCATATGTTTTCTACTCAACAGACTTATTTGATTTGGTTATACCAGGACACAAAACTGAATACAGATGATTAGGAAAAAGTGAAAAACTAGGAGATGCAATCCAAGAGTTGCATTGAACGAAGTGTTCAAATTATCAACATATGAAGTCCAGAATAAAAAAATAAAAGAAGCAAAGAACCATCCAGAAAAGCATTGTACAAACACCCACAGATGTAAAATAGAGTTCCAAAAAGGAAAAAAGAGCTCAAACATTCTATGACAAACCATCAACCAATCCAACTAATACATTCAGCAACAGATGCCAAAACACCAACAAAAAGAACTAAAGGATAGAAATGCAAAACATCCTCAACTCACCAAATAATCTGATCAAACCATCAAACAAGTTAAAGTAGTACAGTTGTAATGCATGAAGCTTGCCGTATAAATCCTATTGAACATACTTGAGTTTTTAATCTTTCAACCCTCCAATTTCCTTTTTGAATAGACATAAAAAGAACAGCAAGTTGTACGAAGGGAGCATCAAAGAGACTAAAGCATATTTGCTCAGTAAGTGTCATCCTGGATAGAAGCCTAAAACCATGATAAACAACAAAATTACCAGACATTTTCAGCTAAAATGGAGAAGGAAGATAGCCCAGATTGGCATGACCTCAATGCGAGTAAGTCATTTGATTCTAATTTTTAACCACTACATAAAACTAGGAACAATAATATGAATGTGGTTATTTTTATCACACAGGAAAAGAATAATACTCCATTCATAATTTCACAATCTGCATCTTCAAATTCATTGTTAGCCACATATGCCACAAAAAATCTATAGTTTTTATCTCAGCACCAAACTAATCAGTAGACATTCCTACAACATCAAGAACAAACGATTTTAAAAAGAAGCAAGTTGTTGAAAGACCAATACAGTGCACATCTGTAGAAAATGTACTCGGTTTGATTTGTATAGGTTGTAGTTTTCGCTTTAAATTGAGTTAGAGACCTATTGATTAAATCTAATGGATTATTAGGATTCTGATATTTGCATGATTGCATATATTCTGGCGTTGCAAAACACCTGGCATGTTTAAGATGGAACAGTTGGTAGGCCTAGACGGCTGCAAAGTAGAACATGTTACATATATTAATATAATTATCTGTGGGCAACATATGTAACACCAAGTTATGGTTATTTATTGTAGCTATTTAGGAAGTTAATCAGATTGAGTTGTACATGAGTTACGTGGAGATGTTTTAGGAGTTGGGTTGAGTTATAATTACATCTTGGATTTCGCCTATTTAAGAAGCTAATATGCCATGGAATATGATTCAGAAAATTACTATCAAAGCTTAACTTTATCTTGAGAGAGGGTCAGCCGTATCCCAATTGCACCTATTTCTACTTTCATTTTTTTAATTCAAGGTGAATATCCTAGCATGTATCACATAAGATCCTTATAAATACGCGAAAGAAGGCAAACCCTCAATCATGAAACCTTCAAACCCTACCTAGGTTATTTTGATCCACTATAACACATACATCAAGAATGTCAAATTGATGCTAATGATTTAATGAAAACTTTTTACCTAAAAAAAATTAATGAAAACTAACATGCAGTAGTTTGCTCAAAATGAAGGTGGCATGGTTCCTCTTCCAAAATGTTTGATGTGAATCAACCATATCCCTTACACTTTTCCCTGTTTAATGAAGAGTTCTTTATTTCCATATTCTTCCTTAAGCTGTAAAGATTTTTTTGGATAAGAACCGAGTCTTCAAGTGGGATTACCATAAGTATAGTGACACAGATTTCTTGCAACTTGGTTGGTTTGATCTGGATGGGTTTGGCTCATTATCAAACAGTTCTTTGACTTGAACTGAACTCATTTGTACGCCGACTTTGGGATTCATGAAAACCAGGTTTTTTGTGAATAGTTTCTGTCTTATGGTTCTTCCCCAGTAATTTTATCTCCAGCTCCAAGTTTCCTGTATTTTAGGAAACTAAAACTGCCATATTATATCCCACGTATGGAGGTACTAGAGCTCCTTAAAATCAGCCCGTGGACCTAGTATGGAGAAAAGATGGCTAATGATAGGGAAGTTAAACAGATCCTCCCACTTAGGATCTGTCATAATTCTTGGAGCTGTTTCGAGGATTTACCAGGGAGGATATTTTCTTATATGATGACACCAACTATGGTCCACTTAAGGACAGATTCCGCAAAGATTTAATGAAGCTTATCTTCAGCCCGATATGTTTTGCGTCGATTATTTACGGTACAGCCAGTTTGGGATATTTTCTGGTTAAATCTGATCTTCAGGATCCCATTATGTTATAAATGCGGCTTAATTTAAGTCATTATTTCAAC
Organism: Hakea prostrata; assembly: GCF_041222555.1. Classification (NCBI taxonomy): domain Eukaryota; kingdom Viridiplantae; phylum Streptophyta; class Magnoliopsida; order Proteales; family Proteaceae; genus Hakea; species Hakea prostrata. The sequence goes on from NC_142608.1 coordinate 10,927,803, forward strand.
TTTTACAGTAACTAGGTTGTCAGAAAACCTGTGCTGGAATTAGGAAGTTTCTTTGTCTTTGTTCTCTTACACATTAAAAGAAGGAAAGGGGATAACAGAAATGGAACAATTTGATGAATTAGGTGTGGTTGTCAACCGTGTAACTGAGAGAGATATTGTAAGGTGAAGTACCTAGGTTGAACGGGAGGCTCAATCATCTATCATATCCTTTTATTTTCTTCTTTCATATGCAAAAGAAAAAGAAGAAAAAAAGAGTGGAGAGGTGGGTTCTGTGGGAATTCGTTATTTAGTACTGTTTTACCTCATTCATTGATCTTGTCGCAATTGATTCCCACCAGTTCTTCCTCGGTTTAAGACTAATTCTCTTGTAATTGGAGGTGATGAGGTTACCATTAATTTTCAACCTTCTCTCTGGCTAGAGGGTATTAGTTTGTTACATGGGAGATTCAGAACTAACCTAAGGACAATCCACTTATTATTTGTATTTTGTGCTTCATTTTAATAAAGACATCTAAGGAGGTGAACTCTATTCCTGAAGAAAATAACCATAAAATGCGTCTGGGTGGAACTTAGGCTGCCCTCAAAAATGAAAAGAACAGGAATAGATGTATAAACATAACAAACATGTCCAAGAAACCAATTCATGTATTGAATGGAAGCCAATGTATTTAGAGAATGGTATGAAGGAACAGATTACATGAAGTCAGCACCAATTAGTTGGGATAAGGCTCAATTAAGTTGAACTTACTGATATTTGGAGGATATATGCTAAATTATTTAGATCTTCTACAAACTTGTAAAACAAAACAGACCAATGGAAAGAAAAGGACCAAGTTACAGACTAGTCTCCACAAAAGTATTCTCAAGGTTTCCACCAGTCCCAGCTTCACCAACGATGAAGTTTCATATCATCCAAGAATTTCTAGAGCCATTAATCAAATCAAAGGAGGACAAACAAACAATTACTGACATAGCTCCATAGGAATAAAACTTGCAAAGCATAGACCACCAAACTAGTGAGCAAGAGTGCAGATCTTGGAAATGGTCAGGCCCAAAACTGAGATCATCAGATCTCATATCAAGGTTTCGACATTAAAATTTTAACCCTGGACCTCCCTGGATTTCATTTCAGCCATGCCTAAAACTGAGACATCTCAAAGATTTTGATCAGTTTCAACTCCTTTTTTTTTTTCCTTTTTGTTTTTTGGGCATCTTTTCAACTATAATTCAGTTTCATGCTAATGAGTAACAGATGAAAGAAATAGAAGGTGATGCATTCTTGGCCTATTTGATTTAATAAAAGGAGTTGATTTTACCCCCAAGAAAATGAAGAAGAAAAGAGAGTCCAGGAAAGCGGACAGCCCACAGAATTTCCAAATTCATGCAAATATTCTTGAAAACTTTGGGTGATAAAGACTTCCAATTCCCGCACTGACCCCAAAACAAATTCTCAAATAGTGAAGACCCTTCTTTTCCTCAAAGCAAGCAGTTACAGGAGAGGGGAAAATACTAAGTTGAATGAAATTGCAGCTGAAATGTGGAGACAGAAAAAATTCTTCTTTGAGCAAATCATAAAGTCAATATCCACCACCAACAATTACAGAAAGGAAAAATACGGTTAGTAGATTGAGCACTTTGACATTTTATTGAAACCAAAAATATATTGCCTCCATAATGTGCCAGCAAGAAATATCCAGTGTAAGTTTTCAATTAACTTACATCACTTGCCAAAATGAAGAAAAGAGCAGCAGCAGCCAGGGTGCTGGGGGAATCATCAAATTTGATGCCCAGAATAGAATCGATAATTGTCTTCGCAGTCCTGGAAATAAAGTATTATTAGAGTTAAAAATTGCTGCAGAGTAAACCTAAGCTATCACTTCCAAGAAAGCAGAAAACATCATTGGAGTATACATGTATCCCTTAAAGACTAAATCATACATCGAAAATCAAGCTCTATTACCAAGAACAGACTTGCGAACAGTACGCATGATGCATGTCAAAGTTTAACGAATGAGCCCACATTTCAATAAGTAACAACTAATAGATAGCATGTAGAAAACTAGACATTTGAGACAATCAGGTACTTATCATCAAATAGTTCCATATCTCAGTCTTGGGTACCGAGCAATGGGGAAAACCTAAAGTACAAAAATAAACAAATTGTTCCAGTTCTTAAGAGTAATTTAATAGGTTAATATCTTTCATCCATCAACTATAGATGCTACCTAAAAAGTTCCATCATTTTCCTCCGTTTCTGAATTTATCCATACTAGTCTAACCTGTCATGTATATAGAGAATGAGATTGGCCTTATTGTTGTCTTGTACAATTCTACTCCAACTTTAATGAACAAACAGAACTGCAAAAGGACTCTCCACTTCAAACACACTGCTTTAATCCTAATGACAAAGCCATCTTCAATTTTCCATACTCATGGATGATCAGACAAACGAAATGGTCATTGGATAATATCCTGGTCACAAGATAACACTCCCACCTGCTTCCATTTTTATATAAAATGCGGTAACTTAGATTCAGATTTGAAAAGTACACTCTTCAGTCATCACTAAAAGATTATCCCCGGAGAGCTAGCAAGGAATGAGTGGCACTAACGGAGAACCAGAAATACAGTGTTCTCTGATAAAATTCCCAAAATGATCACAGGAAATAATACAATTTAAACAGGTAGAACCAAATTATGAAGTGGGAACTTATAGGGATCTCATACTGCACAGCTGGCATCAAAGGAATGAATAACTTATAGGGAAATGATTCCTGTCCGGAGGCATACCCTCCACTAGTGCCGCTGAAATGACTTCACTACCCCATCATCCCCCTGCTCCACAATTTATTGAACTGGACAGGGGGAACTCAATCGGATGTTTCTTGCCATGTGGCAACTGCCACCTGACAGGAAACACCCCCTTGTTACGTTATGCACTATTTCGTTTTCCTTTTATGCTAATCATTATATAAGTGGATAACATAAAATCAGAACCCTTACCCATCTCAACCCTCCCTCCATAATTTATTGAACTGGACAGGGGGAACTCAGTTGGACGCTTCTTGCCTCGTGGCAACTGCCACCTGACAGGAAACACCCCCTGGTTACGTATGCACTATTTCGTTTTCCTTTTATGATAATCATTAAAAAAATGTATAACACAAAATCAGAACCCTTACCCATCCCAACCCTCCCACCACAATTTATTGAACTGGACAGGGGGAATTCAATTGGATGTTTCTTGCCATGTGGCAACTGCCACCTGACAGGAAACACCCCCTGGTTATGTTATGCACTATTTCATTTTCCTTTTATGCTAATCATTATATAAGTGGATAACATATAATCAGAACCCTTACCCATCTCAGCCCTCCCTCCACAATTTATTGAACTGGACAGGGGGAACTCAATTGGATGTTTCTTGCCACGTGGCAACTGCCACCTGACAGGAAACATCCCCTGGTTACGTTATGCTCTATTTCGTTTTCCTTTTATGCTAATCATTATATAAGTGGATAACATAAAATCAGAACCCTTACCCATCTCAACCCTCCCTCCACAATTTATTGAACTGGACAGGGGGAACTCAATTGGATGTTTCTTGCCACGTGGCAACTGCCACCTGACAGGAAACACCCCCTAGTTACGTTATGCACTATTTCGTTTTCCTTTTATGCTAATCATGAAAAAAATGTATAACATAAAATCAGAACCCTTACCCATCTCAACCCTCCCTCCACAATTTATTGAACTGGACAGGGGGGAACTCAATTGGATGTTTCTTGCCATGTGGCAACTGCCACCTGACAGGAAACACCCCCTGGTTACGTTATGCACTATTTCATTTTCCTTTTATGCTAATCATTATAAAAGTGGATAACATATAACCAGAACCCTTACCCATCTCAACCCTCCCTCCACAATTTATTGAACTGGACAGGGGGGAACTCAATTGGATGTTTCTTGCCACGTGGCTACTGCCACCTGATGGGAAACACCCCCTGGTACTTTATGCACTATTTTGTTTCCTTTTATTCTAATCATTATATAACTGGATAACATATAATCAGAACCCTTACCCATCTCGACCCTCCCCCTCCCCATCAAAAAAAACAAGAAAAAAAGAAAGTCGGGAGTATTATTACATTATTATTTGCATTCCATTCTAATCATTGATCTATCACTGTGAACATGTACACGTCAGATGGATGAAGGAAATAAAGACTACAAGAAGCATACAAAGAACACATGTTCACAGGAAACGTTCTTGAAAACTCTTGGCTACAAAATTGACCGTTAAAACCCTCCTCAAAAACATACTATCTGTTGGGTGAAAGCAAAAATACACCATGAATAAAATAGGAATTATAAACTTGCGCGCCTACCTTCCCGGTGTTAAATTGAGATCGATTATGGAAACACATACTACACAATTCAATGCATTGTCCAACCCAGATAAAGATCACAAATTTATGGGAGAAAAGAAACACAGATGACCTACCCCTGAGCTCTTAGAAGCCGCCGTTGTTGTGCAGTGGAGCAAATGGATAACAGAGACAATAGACTTGCACGCCGTATACGCGACGGCTGGCCCTTCCGTAGCCCATCCAAAGAAAAATTAACCTCATCTACGTGCTCCATCATCTCCCCGAATTCTTGAGCTTCCATCAAGGTTGAAGTAGCCGGTACTGAAACCGACCGAACCCCCATAGAAATCGACGACTTGCTTTTCTTAATTTCATCTGATTTGCGAGTTATACTTACCTGCTTCTTTGACTCGCGAACGACACCATTACCCTGCGACGAGGAATCGCCGGCTGGTGCTCGCGGAGGAAGGGCAGAAAACGAACCCTGAGACGAACTCAAAGGTAAATCCGAATCGAAAGACCAAGGAGACGAGTCTTGAGACGAGAACGCAAAGCTACAAACTTCTTGCGAATTGTCCTGGGAAAGAGGTTCTCTGAATCCATCGTCGAGGCCTCCATCGAAGCCTGACTCCGAGTAGCTTCGACTGATACAGCGATTTCGACGAGCGTAGGTTCGAACAATCATCTTCCTATCTTCGGCAAATCCTCAATTTTGAACAAAAAAGAATAAAAGACGCACTTCTAGGGCAAGATTCTTCTGAAACCAGCGAGAGTTTGGTGAGAAGAAACCGGTGTCAGCAGAACAGGAGCTGCACGAGCTCCATGTCCTAGCTCGAACCTTCCAAGCAAAAGATCAAGAACTGATCCTGCAGAGCTCAGAAGCCATGAATGCGAAACAAAGGTTCTGATTTTCAAAACAGTCAAGTTCTCTATCCGTTTTACCCTTTTCGCTTCCTTTTTTCCTTTTTAAATTTCGAGCGTTGTTTTCTTATTTATTTGGTTTTCTGAACCAGGTTATCAACCAGTTCTCAACTTCTATTTCTTGAAATCGGTGCACCTCTCTCCAGTCACTTGAAAGTACCGGAGAAGATTTGTATGATTCTTTCGTGCGTACGAAGTAGGGATTCCGGATCCCGTATGAGATCAACGTGAATCCATGCTGTTCATTATCACAACTGCCACGTGTCTCCTCGTCATGGGTTCTGTCCCCATTACTACATCGTGTGGACCCAGCAGGAAACAATTTTTTTACCGTTGAGAGCTTAGATCTAAGACATGCATGGCTAGGATCTGATGACCTTTGTAGGACCGTTGAGAATTACGAAAGTACTTAAAAATTTATCTAAATTAAATTATCAAACCAAACTTCCCTTCTAAGTGAACCATCCAAAAGAAAATTACCAAACCACTCAAACCAGTTTCAACCCCAAAAAACCACCCAAACCGAGGTTCACTCCCCATAGCGGTGGACCGGATCAAGATCTCCCCAATTCGGATCAAATATGATAGAATTGGACCATTAGAGATCAGTCCAATGGTCTTAGATCTCCTCTTTTTTTGAGTGTTTTTTCATTTTGCCCACTTAAGTTGGGCCCAAACTCTAATTGTCTAAGGGCCTGTTTGGTTGTATGAATCCAAGGATTTAAAATCCCTGCATTCATGAATCAATTTTTTAACCCCGTTTGGTTGGAAAACATGGGGCGATTCATGAATCTAGCCATTTTAAAAATAAAGGTAAAAACGTGAATGGATTGAGTTCATGGTTTTAGGTGAAATGAGTGGAATGGACCTTACCTATAAAAGGAGGTGAATGAGCGGATTCACGTTTGACGGAACGACTACTCTTCTCGTTGGAGCCTCCTCTCTAGAAGGCGTCTCTCTCTGGAGCGACTTGTCTTCTCTCTGGAATGACTCGTCTCTCTCGAATAGCTCTTCTCTCTCAACAGCAGTCTTGAACAGTCTTCAACTAGTTGAAGTTTGTTGTTTTTAATCAACCCTGTAAATGTTCAAGCAGATAGGAAAGGCACAAACTAAAGTCAACAACAATTCACTTTTAGGCTAGAAATTGAAGGCAAAATCCAATATCCAAATCAAGACATTTGATGACATGAGATATGCTTTATAGAATTATAGACCTCTTCAATCATGGCCTGTCTATTTTTCTATTAATAGGAAGCACGGACATGAGAAGAAGAATCTTTGCCACATGATATGAAAATTTGAAGTGGTAGAATAGCACTCCATATTAGTGTTGTAGTGTCACCTTGATTCCAATAGTGGGGGTTGTGGCTAACTTGTTCACTATATAGCATAATACCTCTATGCAACTCCATCCAATTAGCACTGAAACTTATCTTGAACAACAATTTTCCTTTTTGAAATGATTGCATTAAACTTGATTGTAGAATGGCATGTACTTGGTGCAGGGGCCTGACACAAGACCTTCTTGTAAAATAACCAATAATATAATGGATATTTACATGAATTGGATTAATGATTTACCAGGAGACTATAAGGTTTGTTTCATGTTTTATTTTCATATATAATATATACCAAATTAACAAAGTCAGTTTTTGAAATCCATGGATTCAGATAAGCAAATAGTTTTTCAAGATAAATCTATAAGTTTCAAATCCACAGATTCAGGATAACCAAACAGTTTTTTTAAATGAATCCATAGATTTCATTCCACAAATTCAAGTAACCAAACAGTTTTTAGGATGAATCCACAAATTTCATTTCACCAGATTCAAGTAACCAAACAGTTAATTTTTGAACCATGATTCCATAGATTTGAAATCTCATTTAATTTCAAATCTCCAGACTCAAATAACCAAACAGGCCCTAAGATCTTGTGAACTTGAAATACTACAAACAACCTAATGTTAGTTTTCTGTTAACTTTGACTTTTAAACTTACCATACCCACAAGGTGAAAGGGGTGAAGGAAAATATAAATTTTTTTATTTTACAAAACTTTATTAAATTCTTTTTCAAATTTATAAAAAAAAATTCCCTAAATGTCAGCTGCCTATTTGCCCTAACTCAAACTTTGTTAACTTCTCAGACATGTGTTTGCATGAATTGGAAATCAAAATAAGAACAATAAACCCTCTCTTCTGTCTTCATTGTGTCTTTTGTTTGGTCTCAACTTTACATTCCTTCACCACTTCCAAACTGAGAGAAAAAGAGCAAAAGATGGGAAGCGGCAATTAAACTGTAGAAGCCAAGACTCAATCCACGGAACCGGATGATTAAACAAATCACCCAAATGAACAAATAAACCAAGGATATTGTGCAATATAAATTGAAAGACAATCACAAAGCAAATAAACAACAAACCACCACAAGAATGAAAATGAAATGCAAACAACACACAAGAATTTTACGTGGTTCACTAATCCGAAATATTCGAGATTAGCTACATCCACGGGGAGGGGTTTCACTATTTTAATCTTCAAAATAGTACAAGATTTGAGTGTGATACAATGTTACCTCAACCGGTTACATAACCTCTCAAACCTCCTTAGAATACCCTTCCACCTTAAGCTCTTGAAGAAAACCCTTCAATCCAAGCTCAAGCTTCAATGGAGTTGCAATGGAGAGAAGATAACCCTTTTCTTGCAAAACCACAAGAAGAAGAAGACCCAAAAGACTCAATCCCGTTTTTTGACAAAACCCTCTTTAGAAGTCACTAGAAACTCATTTTTTCTCTCTCCATTTACCTCTCCCAATGCCCTCTTAATGATACCAAACACCTACCCATGTTTAATACTAAGTGAGATCCACCAAATTCAAAATTGATTTCAAACAAAAGATAAAGTGATTTTCATCACTAAACCCAACATAAACAAAGAAATCCCACAAAAGGAAAAGAAGAAGTTGCAGTCTCTCGCACCCATTGTGAAACCCATGGCAAGGAAGAAGCTTTGCAAGAAAACTCTCAAGCCTATCAGAAGAGGCATTATTTATGCTAATGCATTTCCCCGTTTTATTTTCTATTCATTTATTTTTTTTTAGTTCCATTTCATTCGCATTTCCTTCAATCAAATCAGCTCAAGAATTGACGTGCTTGTCTGCTTGTTTGTTCTCGAGGTCCCTTTTGAGCAATATTCCCATCTTCGAGAGGAAAATTGAGTGACGGGTGGTGGTTTGGTAATTATGCTCATGGGTGGTAGTTGCTAGGTGGTCGCTAGGAGGGGGAGGGGTTGGTATCTTGTTGATAGGCAAGCGATCCTAAAATTGTAGGGCTTAACACCAAGAGAGAAGGAAGAGTTCGGAAGCTCAATTTTGAATGTTTCATTCCTTTGGTAGAACTCCTTACAAGGTTCTACCTTATTTTGAATGATTCCATAGCTATATTGGTGTATTTTTGGGGTTTTAAATCTTAAATCCAAAAATTGGATTCTATTGCACTTCAGCATTCTTATTTGATTCCAATGCAAGAAAACCATAAAGGTGTTAATGATAAAAATTATCATTCTACATATTCGGTCTCAACCCATGACAGTACGGTCCGACCAGTCATTCTGGGTAGCCTGGTTCGATCAGACAATCTGTGGTAGGATTGACCATTGTGTCAAGGAACCTAGTCAGAGTAAACTTATACCGCCTTTCAATTACCTAGAAGGATAAGTCAAGTAAATAACTCTTTCTAGGGTTACTTTCCTAACACAACTCTTCTTTGAATCATATTCGGAATGTAACTCTGATATCTAAAGCTATATAAGCACTTTAGGCAGGCTGGAGATATTATGTGTGATCGATTACTTGAATTCTCTATTGGTAATTGTGTGATCATATCTCATTGGTACTGACTTGCTCGTCGGAGACGTACCTTGACCACCCAAGATCGAGCACGTGTTTTGTAGGAATGTGACAGGGAAGGACAAGCAGGAAAGGACAAAAAAAATTTTTTTTTTAAAGTCATACATAGGTTTCACTTTTTTTCCATCATTAAAACTCCATTTTTGGTTCTCCAGATGTAATAGAACAAAAAATAGATGGCACAGATAGGCACCAAAAAATAATCAGTTTTTTTTTTCTCATTGAAATTGAATTCAAAGATCAAGTAGCAATGTAAATATACACTCAGTTGTAAAATGTTCAATTCTAAGAGCCAATGGTCCAGCTAATAGAATACTTATTAGCAAACCAAACAGATAAAAAAAGCGTGCCAGTGAGTTCGTTAGGGAAATCGCAGAAAATGCATTTTACACTTAGATTTATTCCACTTCAAAACCGTCGTAGCAACTGCTAGATCATTACGTATGACTTTCCATGGAAAAGCTTTGAATCTCATATGCACCTTGAGAGCTTTAAAACATTTCCCAGAACCTAATTTCATTGGAAATTTTGAATCAATATTGAGATTTTCACAAGAAACATAGGCAACTGAGGATCAAACATCGTTTTCAAACTACAACCAGATTTCTCTAATGCCTATTTTATCAGTTATAAGTTTCATCTTTATTTGGTTGAAAACAATTTTATTTATCATGAGACAAAATGAGACCGAGCAAATCTCTAATAGCCATGTAGAGGACAAGACCAAACTCTCAACCTCATAATTGAGAGAGCCAACTTTTCTAACATAGGAACACATATATAGGACTTTACAATCAAGAAAGTTAGAAATCAAAACTTCGATATCTTGTATGATTGGAAGAACTTGGAAAGAGGATGTTGTCTTGGCATTAATGATGTTGATTAGCTGTTGATTGTCCAATTCTACTTCTAATGAAATAAACCAGTTCTTGTTGGCAACGCTTCTCAATCCCTCCATACCTATTATGGAGTTGCCAACTAAGCCGGCTAGCTAAGATAGTTTTGACCATTTGACTATCTGTACGTGAGTTGTATTTCCTGTATAAATACTTATATTGAGATCTAATAAAGTGTGAGAATTTCAAATCCTAACATGGTATCTGGATAGCATCTCGGGCTTGCGCCCTCGATCTTGGTTATGGCGTCCATTCATGTTCTCTCAACTTCCTCCACTTCATCGTCCTCTGCTTCTTCTTCATCATCCTTGTTCTCTATGAATCTTGGTAATGGCTTGCCTATCAAGCTAACAACGAATAATTTTCAGATCTAGCGATCTCAATTCGTTCATTTTCTCAAGGGCTATGATCTTTTCGGTTTCTTAGATGGTTCCTATCCAAGAACATCTCCGTCTACTGATGGCTTTGAGTCTCCCTCTGCTGCAATCTGGGATCGGCAAGATCAGTTGCTTCTAGATTGGTTAATCACTTCCATGACTGAATCAACTCTTCCTCATATTACTTATGCGGATATATACTTCGCGTCAAGCTTGGGATACCTTGGCTCGAATCTTTGCTCCGTCTTCAAAGGCACAGATTATTGATCTTAAGGACCCTCTTTTTCATGTTCAGCGAGGTTCCAATACAATTGCTGATTATCTTCTTGAGATCCGAACTCTTGCAGATTTGTTGCGTGCTGTTAATTCCCCTGTTGATGATGCCAATCTTGTTCTTGCAACTTTGCAAGGGTTAGGGGAATAGTATCAAGATTTCTCAACTTCGATTCGAGTTCGTGGTGATTTGATTTGCTTTTTGATGATTTGTCTGGTTTACTTTTGACTTAAAAACTCCACATTAGGGCATCTGCTTCGGCCTCTGTTCGGAATATTCTATCTGCAAATCTTGCTTCAAGGGAGTCTTCCAATGTTCATAATAACATATTTGCTCCAAATTACTTCTCGTAATGCTCAAGCTTCTAGCTCTTGTTCTTGTATAATCACTCAGTGATCTAGTGTTAGTTACCAGCATCCCTAGAACAAATCTGGAGGTTGTTTCTATGGCCGATATGGTGGTAGATTTTCCAATTGGCGTTATGTGTTAAATTGAAATGTTGATACACAATCAGTTTCTGGTGAATCAAGAAATTTTGATTCAAGGAACTCAAAGTCAACACCTCCTTCTTTTCTTAATAAAGCTCGAGTTGTATGTCAGCTTTGTTGTGGTGCTAGCCATCAAAGTATGCACTGTCCTCGGCGTTTTAATCACACATTTGTAGATAAGTTTATCTATCCTACAGCTCTACAAGCTTCTCAAGAATCGTCTGGTTTCTAAATATGGGTTTTGGATTCTGGTTCTAACAATCATTTGACTAAAGATATAGCTCATCTTGCTATTAGTGAACCTTATATTGGAGTGGAGAATTTTTACATAGGTAATGGCTCTCCTCTTGCTATTACACATGTTGGTTTCTTTGCTGTTTCTGCCTTTTAGTTCTTTTGTGTTCAAGAATATGCTCTGTGTTCCTGCTATGTGATATAATATGCACTCTATTTCTCGTTTTTCTAAGGAAATGATGTGCTCTTTGAATTTTCTCTTGGTCAATTCTTGATTAACGATTGACCGACTCTGAGAATGTTGTTTGAAGGATGGAGTTTCATTGGCTTATACTCCATTTCTTTTACTATTGAATTTTGGAATAAAAGTGCTGAGTCATTGAATTGTGATAATTCTTTTTGCAAAGATGGTGCATTCTTACAAAATGGACTGTAAATCTTCTGCTGCTTTGATTGCTTCTACTGTTGATTGGCATCGTCGATTGGGTCATCTAGTGCCTTAGCGGACTAGAATGGTGCTTAAACAACTTGGTGTTTCATCTTCAGCCTTGCCAACTTGTGATGCTTGTCACTGCTCCCATAGTCATTGCTTGCTTTTCAGTTGTCTACAAGTTGTGCTAGAGGTCCTCTTGATGTTGTACACAGTGACCTTTGGGGTCCTACTCTAGTAGAGTCTTTTGATGGGTTTACTTACTATGTAGTTTTTGTTGATCAATACTCAATAGTTGGTTGTTCTCTATGAAATGAAAATCTGATCTTCTTACTATGCTTACAAGATTCAAAGCTTTTGGTAGAAAATTATTTTTCTACTAAGACTTGTTGTCATCAAACTGATGTTGGTAGTGAGTACAAATCTTTGCTTCAGTTGTTGTCAGATAGTGACATAACTCATAGGATTTCATGTCCTTCTACTGCTGCTCAAAATGGAATAGCTGAACGAAAGTATACACACATTTTGGAGTCAGGTCTTGTTTTACTAGTTTAAGCTAGATTACCTCAGAAATTTTAATATACTGCTACTCTTACTATTGTATATCTGTGTAATCGTATACCTCTTTCTGGTTTGGATGGAAAGTCACCATTGGAGATTTTATTTGGAACTAAACCGGATTATGGTTCACTTAGAATCTGTGGATGTTTGTGTTATCCCGGGTTGCGACCTTATTCAGCAACAAAGCTTCATCCGCGGTCTCGTCCTTGTGTGTTCTTAGGACATCCATCTGCTTATAAAGGATATATGCGTTTTGATTCTTCAACTACACGGGTTTTTATTTCGAGACATGTTGAATTTGATGAGAAATTCTTTCCATATGCAACCTTGTGTCATGACCCAAATTCAAAGCTACAAACAGCTTCTATCTCCCAATGGTTTGATGCAGCTTCAATGGTGGTGTTACTTTGTTCTCAATCAATTTTTCCATCTATAAATAATATTTGTAATAGTGCTAATGGGCTTCCTCATGTACAGATTAATGAGAATAACTCCACCCCTGCTACTGCTGCACTTGTTGAGCCTTCTAATGGCTCTACACACGACATTAGGCCTCTAGATCAATCCTGTACCAATGGGCTTGTGGTATGTTCGTCTGCTCCTACTGGGCCCCCTTCTACTACACTTAGTTTAGCCCAAAATCCCACAAATACTGGTTCAGCCCGTTCAACTCAGGTTTCACAAGAACCTTTGTTGTTAAGTGATGTTCCTTCTAAACATCCTATGACTACACAAATGAAAACTGGTTCTTTGAAACCAAAGATTAAGCTAAATCTTGGTGCGTCAGTTAAGGATCAGGATGTTCCTACCTGTTTTTCTAAAGCAGTGCAGAATCCTCAATGGCGGTTTGCTATGCAAGAAGAGATCAATGTTCTTCTAGCTACAAAATGGAACTTGGGAGTTAGTTCCCCGAACGACTTCTCAAAATGTAATTGGCTGTAAATGTGTTTATAGGATCAACAGGAAAGCTTATGGGACTATAGATCGTTATAAAGCCCGTCTTGTTGCCAAAGGTTTTTATCATAGACCATAGATGTGATTTACTGACACTTTTAGTCCTATTGTGAAACATACAACAATCCGGATTGTTTTATCTTTGGCTATCTCACATAAATGGCCCATTAGACAGCTTGATGTGTCTAATGCATTTCTTCATGGTGATTTGGAAGAGACCGTCTTTATGGATCAACCCTCTAGTTTTGTTTATCCTACTAAGTCTTCTCATGTGTCTTCTACGAAAATCTCTTTATGGGTTGAAACAGGCACTTAGGGCCTGGTACACCAAACTCACTATTTTTTCTTGACATCTCAAGGATTTACTGGGAGCAAAATTGGCATATCTTTGTTCTTTTATCACTCCACCGATGTGTCAATCATTGTTCTAATTTACATTGATGACATTCTTGTGACAGGCAGTAGTATTGGTGTAATTAGTTCTTTACTCAAAGCATTAGCCACATCTTTTGCTATTAAGGATCTTGGGGATCTACATTTTTTTTGGGCATTGAGGCCAAGCAAACTTCTCAAGGGTTATTTTTGTCACAACATAAGTACATTTGTGATCTCCTCTCTCAAACTAAAATGAGTGATGCCAACATGCCTACTCCTATGGTGTTTGGTGCTTCTTTTTCTTTGTATGATGGTATTGAATACCGAAAGTTTGTAGGGGCTTTACAATATTTGGTTACTTCACGGCTGGATATTAGCTTTGTTGTTAATCGGGTTGCACAATTTATGCATTCCCCTACGGATACTCATTGGGCAACTGTTAAAAAGATTCTACGGTATCTTAAGGGATCTTCTACTATGGGTATCTTTTTCTCATCACAATCCTCTTTGACTTTATCTGCCTACTTTGACTCTGATTGGGCAGGGTGTCGTGATGACCGACAGTCTACTACTTGATATTGTGTGTTTTTGGGATCCCATCTTATATATTGGAATGCTCGAAAATAGTGCACAGTTTCCAAGTCCTCCACAGAGGCGGAGTATCGAGCAATTGAGGCAGTGACTATTGAACTCATTTGGATTCCCTCCCTGCTGGGTGAGCTGTGAGTACTTTTGCCTTTTGCTCCTCAAGTGTGGTGTGATAATGTAGAGGCCATATATGACTACTAACCCCATTTTTCAGGCTCGAATGAAAGATGTTGAGATTGATTTCCATTTTGTTCATGATCTTGTTTCTACTAAATAGCTTATAGTTCGTTATGTTTCGACGCTTGACCAGTATGTTGAGTTGCTTAAAAATGCATTACCAAAGACTTGTCATCATCTTTTATGTAGCAAGCTTACAGTGCTAGATCCGTTAAGCTTGAGGGGGTGTGTTATGGAGTTGCCAACTAAGCCTGGCCACTAAGATAGTTTTGACCATTTGACTATTTGTACGTGAGTTGGATATACTGTATAAATACTTCTAATGAGATCTAATAAAGTGTGAGAGTTTCAAACCCTAACAATACCGAGTTGAACTATAATGGCACTGACCTGGCCAATAAAGATGCACATGTTTTGTGACCTTATAAAGGTTATAAGCTTTGATTTAAGCTCATCAAAATGCTCTAGAGGCTTGGCTTTAATAGATAACTTACCTTACACTGCCCGGTAGCGGCAAGAAAACATATTTTGTTCCACAAAATACTATAAGCCAATATACCTTGTTTACTTCAATACATGTTAATGAATTTTGCGTAGATTAGAACATGAGGTGAAATGATTGGAAGTTTACAACTAACAATAGAAGAAAAATATTTGATATCTTTTACTTTTTTCCCCCCAATATTCGATGTTTTTGTGGGTTGGGAAAGTAATGCATGGGACGTCTAGTATTTTTATAGAATTTGTTGTACCATTTTGAAAAAGATAGACAATTGTTAAAAAGTTTTTTTTTTTTTTTTTTTTTTGGGTACTGAGGTGTAGTTGAGCTAGCTTATGCACACCTTGATTACATCTTGAGAGGGTAGTTTTTACATATAATTTAAATACAAGATAGGGCTTCGCCCTAACCTTGAGAAGATTCAAACTCTTGGTCTAATGCTAGCTAATCATATGATTAGCATGGTTCCTATGCCTAGATATAAAGGACTGCTTTGCACATGAACAAACAAATTAGCTCGTAGTGAAGTTTGTTGTAAATATGTTTAAAACTTATTAATATTATTTTATATAAATATATGTTTTAATCGTGCCTTTTATCCATGGTTTTATTTAGTCCCACATCGGGTTGCGAGGAGTTGACTATATAGTTTATATATAGTAAGGGCCTATGTAATATTAATTTGTGCGACATGAACCGAGCCTGAACCCTATTGTAACCCTGTCATGATTATATAGATATATATTAATATTAATAAATCTATATGACGTGGGTCGTGGGTCACATAGGCCTTGATCTGGAAGGCCCATTTTGTCATGGGCCCTATTCCGCATCAGCCCATTGCTGGGTGAAAACGTGGAGATGCCATTTGAGTGGCACTCTCCTGTAGGGAGGTCAACTGGAGGTACCTTCTTGAAAAGAGTTGAGCTGAAAGGTACCATCACAAAGAGAGGTGTCCTTACCCTTTCACCCACAGCGTTTGGGGCTCTACGTAAACCCATTTTCGTATTCATTCTTGACACCGAATTTCCTCCTCCTCTTTCTTTCTCTCTCTCTCCCTGTTGTTGTTTTGTTAAGCAGTGAACATAACCTGATACACCTTAAGTAACCTTTCTGGGGTGCAACCTTAAAGGTTGGGCTGACTGATCTTGGGGTGAAGTCGTGAAGACCACTGTAGAACCCGTATTGCACAAATCGTGGTGTAACAACCCCCGTATTTCTAACCCGAAATCCGTATTGTAGGTCCAAGAACCCGAAGGTCTAGTCAGATTAATTTTGTGGAGTGTCCAGATAGAAGTCCATGATCCATATCCAAAACCCATGGATCTGGATTCTCTTGTTGAAGAATCTGCCTTACTAGGAAGTTGGATCTCTGGTAGAAGGCAAGTGGTGTTTGGAGATGTCCCGAATGAAGGTAAGACCCCCCCCCATGTGTTGTTTAGGGCTAGGTTGTGTTTGGGTTTCAACTCCCTGAGCAAAGCACCTTTGTATAACAATATACTTGGAGGCGGTTGCTAGTAGTGGTTGATTAAACCAAGCGACCGCCACTTTCTGCTTGCGGGAAAATGCCCTATTTTGCCCCCTGTTTGTTATAAATAGCATTCCTCGCCCCTATTAACGCATTATTATGTTCATGATTGCTATTTTGGACGATTAGGCGGTAGTGGAAACGTGCTGGAAGGTGGGGAAGTGCTATTAGTGATCTGGAACCTTCTCCCTTCTATTCTTGGTGATTCTGGTTAAGGTAATGAATCTCCATCTACAATTCTCTTCTTTTTAACCTCTAATTGATATGAACCCATCCCCATTTTTGTTAGTGGTTACCCAATTGATCAGTTGTAGCTATTTTCCCAATGTTCTTGATGAGATCCTGTCCAGAAACGAATCCCTGCATTTGTTAATGGATGGATCTAATTAAGGAGAGAATTTTGGGTGGTTGATCTTTGTTAATTTTAGGGTTTTGTTTCACCCCTTTGTTATAGACCTATTAAGTTTGAAATTCGGACTAAGATCATCCCAAAACGGATTGAAATCAGATGATCAAAAGTCTAATTTTCAGAGTTGGAAACTGTCTGAAACAGGGGAGGTCGCTTGTGGAGGTCGCTTAACCTAAGCGACCGGCACAAGCAACCGGCTGGTTTCCAGTGACTGTGTAGGTTTGATTTTGGATTTGTTTTGACTCTTGACTCTTATACATTCTTGTAACCTTGCATATAGGTGTCTTCTGTTTCTATTTAAAGTTTTATAATTGTGTTTGGATTGCAATTTAAAGGGCTTCTACTAAATTACAGGTAAAGACATGCATACTTATTTATATGCAATTACATATACATGATGATTCAGTTGTTCTATTTACTATTCTTTGATCATGTAACTTGCTGTAATTGTATAAAGCATGTGAATCTTATTGTATACTTGTTGTTTGTGGTGTTCCTGATGTACTTCATCTTTTATGATATTGCACAACTGTTCATGGTATGATAAAGAGTGTTGTAGTGTAGTTGTGATGGAAGGGGTATTCCATTTGGAATATCTTGGCTGGAGATATCGAGGGGCTGTGGTATGGGACACATGCTCAGTGATGCTTCTAGCACTATCATGATTACTGGATGACATACCTAGGAGAGTTTAGAATTGCATGGCTAGGTACCCCACATGCTATTACCCTTTCAGCAGGGGAATTGAAGCCGGGTGACCCGTGACAATGGTGACATGACTCTATTTCATCCTACAACGGTAACCAGTCTCGTGCAGAGACTCAGTGGTCCACTGTTGGTCATGCAATGGTAGGGTTGCATATGTTAGGGTTGGGCTCATGGACGTCCAAGGAGTGGACCGGGTGTCGTGAGGAGTCATGAGAGCATCCGCTCCAATAATATGTGGATGACCATAGGGTTAAGGAGTGGAGTCCAACAGCGGTAGCTAGTCCGTGAGAGTTCTCACTCCTAGATTGCGAATGATACTGAATCGAGTTGGTTGGTGCCATAGGGGAAGTATCTGGACTTCATATAGTATGTTACCATTATGACTTGCATAGGATTAAAAACCCCGACATGCGCTAGTACTCATTGCCAATGGTCGTGGTGAGAGAGTGTTGACTTATCCCCAGCCATTGTTTGAGAGCCAGGTGTGGACTTACCCCTTTGGCCAGGATCCCTACAGAGGTAACCAGTCCTTGCTGGATCGGAGTGACTAGACCTACCCAGAGGAGGGCTGGTGTATATCTTAAAGCATGTCAGCTGTTAGAGACTTGCATAGTTAGATCTTAGTAGCATTCATATTTCTGCATACCATCCATATCATTTCATATATGCATTCGTGAATTGTATTGACATATATATGAGATTTGTCTATTCCTTACTGAGTTCGTCAGAACTCATTCTTTTCATTATATATATTATATAAGTTGTACAGATGGTGGCACAACGTCGGAAGTTGGAGATGATTCGTATGAAAGAGCCCTCTTGTATAAAGTTGATGTGGCACAGATAGTGGTTCGTGAACTTGCAAGCATGAAGCCTCCTAAAGATGCTTGGTGTGCGCTTATAGCACCCATTGATGGCTGACGGAGGCAGATTGCCAGAACTTTGATGATCGTATGGAGAAAGATTGGAGGACCCCCTTTACTTGCTAATTTAGAAAACCAGTTTTTAGATTTAGAAAATAAAACCGAAAAGAGGATTATTTATTTTGCTTCTGCTGAACTCGATATTACATTTGATTTTTTATTATTTCCTTTGATTCTTTCTTGGATATTTATTGGAATATTTAGACTCCTGTAACATTTTTATTAATTATTTCACTTATTCTTGCTCTTGATTGTCTATACTTGTGTTTATTATTATTGATGGGTAAGACTGTGGATCCTGTGACGGTTCACTCCTACAGGTTGTCGGGCGGATAACCAAGACCGGCGGGTGGGGTGTGACACGGGGGGTCGAAATACCTTAAAGAAAGACGTACATTTCAGCTCATAAGAAGTATTGGCTGAACAAGCGTTCAAGTGTATTTGCAGATTCCTCAACAAGTTATTCAACAAAGTTTAGCTCGTAATGAAGTCTTGTATCCAAGCCAATCCTACTATTTACACTTTCAATGATTAGGTATCATCGTAGGATTTATGAATTACTTAGCACTTATTGTCCAAAGATGATTTACCCTTTTTTTTTGTTTTGAGTAAAAAGGATGAACTTAGAAGTTGAAAATTTTTTATTGACAGTTTAAGTACCAAAATCAAAACCTAGCCCAAATCGATCAAACCAACTGAAATTCAAAATTTTCAGAAAATCCATTTATATATTCAACCCCTTTTTCATTCAATTGTCCTTGAATTGGGATATATGTTAAAATGTCTTGAAAACTTTATCATAGCAAATATACTTTTTTTTTTTTGGTAGAATCATAGCAAATATACTGATACGTTGAACAAAATTGTAAGGTCACATGTACAAATGCATGCAATGATGTCCAATATCTGAATCAAACTAGTAAAGTTACATAGGCAAATGTACATGCAAATAAGTATTGATATTCATAGATACTGATTTTGACTTAGATTCATTTGATAATTAAAGGATTTAAAAAAGAAAATCAAAATATAAAGAAAAATTAGGACAAATTTTTATAAATTTTAATTTCTGTTTCAAAAATCACCTAAATTAATTAGCTTTTAACCCACACATCAAAGCTGTTTTTTGGGTAAAACAGAGCTGTTTTTTTAAAGTGAATTATCAAACATGCCCAAAAAAATAAAGGAATACTACCGCATATGACAAAGTAACAGTTCCTTCCTTTGACAAAATCTAACTTGTCTACCCAAAGAAGAAAAAAAACATTTAATTTTGACATGAAGTTTTGAATAAGCCTCATGGCTCCACAACTACCAATAAAAGTAAAATATTTTGATATATTTTTTTTTGGATATGAGGTTCATCTGGGCTCGCTTACACGCACCACAATTACATCCTCAAGTGAGCTTTTAATATAATTAATTAATGTTACGAGTAAGTGTGAACTCAAGACCTCCCCTAGAGAATTTGGGCTTTACTAACCCATCATTCCCATCAAGCATTTTAATTAATATTTATCGCCGCGAAATACGACGTTTTCTAATTTTCAGATTGGAAGCCAAATACAACGTTAATTTATAAATTACTACACGAGATTAGAATGCTCCAAGAAAATCTTTCAAGGTTTTGGTTCAAAATGCAGAATGAAATCCAATATCCAGGGATATGATTGGCTCCAAATTCTAGGCAACATATAACCGCGTGACAGACCAATTAAAAGTTTCTACCAAAATAAAATATGTTTGGCGACAAAAAAAATAGCTTTAATGGGTAAGATCCACACCGTTTTGATTTCTCCATCCGCCCTGCATGTTGGGATCCTCCGGTGGCGGTGGGACCCACATAATCGGTGGGTGCGTGACGTGAACGTAAACTTCACTTTTGTTTTCGACTTAAAAAAAGAACTTTCACACTTGTTTCATTAATTCATTCCGCATCAGTTGTATACTTGTATGTATATAATTTTCTCCATAATATATAAACGGAAGAAATTGATGTCTCTCTCGTCTTATTTTCGTATTCTGGAAATAATTTTTAGAATAAGAAAAACAAGAAGACTTTTACTACAAAGTGTTCTCTTCTCCTTGTCCAATGAAAAGTAGAAAGCCTGTAATTTCTCTGTGCTTCGCATTTATGTTCAGGTGAGAATTATATGTTTTCATGAAAATTTAATTATGTTATCATTTTTTTTATTAATGTTGTATGACTGTATCTTTTTATTATTCTAGCACACGCTCGAAAAAGAACTTTTGTCATTCTTATTTGTATTCATGATTTTGTGTTTCTTTTTTCAATGAAATAACCAAAACCTCTACATTTAGATGCTTATGCAAGTTCTTTGTGTTAGCTCAAGAACATGTAGAGTCTGAGGGTTTTTATTTATTTATTTTTTTAATATTTTGCTTTTGTATAAATTATGTTTATCAAAGGAAAAATAATTATATTTGAATTTTCTTGTAAGTTATAGTGATTGAATCATTCATGAAGGGCCTTCAAATTCAAAATAGGGTTTATATGAGATTTCCTTAAGCCTTAGCAAATGGAAATCCACTCATCATTGGTAGGGTTGAAAGTTTGGCCATAATTGCATCGGATTGCATTTTCTAAGCTCAAATAGGTTCTCAGCTCAAAATTTTATCTCGAAGCATAGGTTAGGGCTAAGGTAAGGTTAAGAGCTCGATGTGGGCCAACTCAACCTGACCTTGTAGAGCATGTTCATGACAAGGATTAAGCTAGGTATTCAAGATTAAGGTCTAGATTTTTTAAACCCTGACCCGACACAACATGTTGTAGCCTTAGTCACGAGTTTCAAATACATGTATAAAGGATAGAGGGGCTAACTTATTTTCATTTCCCCCCATTTTTCTGGTCAAAAGGAGTATATCTTAAAAGTATCGTGAAGAATATATTAAAACTAGAAAGATCTTTGTGAACCTAGGTCAAAGTTTATGGTATGACAAACCTTCGCTACATAATGAAGAAAATTATCTCTAAAATTAACTCGCACTCGATCCATGCATACTCTTTTTTATTTTGGTATCCGAATTTTCTCAATTCATAAGTATTCTTTTTGGTAAACAGTCAATGAGTATTATTTTATTTTATTTATTATTATTATTTTTTTTGTAGAGTTAACATGCTTTTATATCCCTTATTAGTTTGACCCAAAAAGGAAAAAAAGAGCAAATTGCTTTATATAAGAATGTTAGAAATTAATTTTAAAGGGTTGACTCAGTTAGCAAAAAAATCAATATCTCATAACATGAAGTAAAAAATTCAAATTTTATTGAGGCAAAGGATAAAGTCTTATTAAATATTTAAATTATATACAAAAACTATCTTGAGGTATAATCGAGGTGAGTATAAGTTGATCTTGCCTCACTTGATAATTTTTTTGTCAAAAATAAACTTATATTAGGCTCTCGAGGATAAATTCCTAGAGGCTAGGGGGTTCAACTATAAACTTTGGTGGAATAGACCACATGACCTAGATAGAGAGTGCTTTAGGGCCTGTTTGGTTACATGAGTCTAGAGATTTCAAATATCTAGAGATTTCAAATATCTAGAGATTTCAAATCTATGGAGTTATAATTTATAAAATTAGATGTTTGGTTGTGAAATGAAATATGTGGATTCATCCTAAAAAACTATTTGATCGACATGATTTTTGTGAATGTTCAAATGTATAGCTTTTTTCACCCACTACCCATAAATCTACAGAATCAAGTTTTTAGTGTAAAAAGGTGAATCTCTAGATTTCATGAATCTAGAGATTTTTACAACCAAACGGGTATAATTCTCAGATTCATGAATCCAGAGATTTGAAATCTCTGGATTCATGTAACCAAACAGGCCCTTAAAGTTCCATTGGCCAGGAAATCTGCAAAGAAATTCAAAAACCTAAATACAAACTTAAAGGAAACAGTAAGAAAAACTATTAGAAATCCTAAAAATATCTTCAGATATGATATGAGCTTGGGCGCTTGTTTTGCAATCTGAAATGGGGATGGACTTTGTCAAGATGTAGTTGCAGAGCTAGGCAGATTCCATCCCTAAGGACTTCCATCTCCAACATTGAAGCTGAGACACCCCTGTTGGTGCATGACTTTGCTGCTATGAGTCTGCCACCTGGGTCCCAAGCTCCCTTCGTTGAATCTTCATCCCTTGTGGCAATTTTAAAAATACATGCAAACCCAGTTAGGGGAAGAGTTCGGATCATGATAGATTGAAGTTTAGATCATCAGGGTGCCAAATAGGTGCAGCAGTGGTGCAATGAACTTGGTAGTCGTCCACGATCCTGTACAGTTGCAACATGACTGAATGAGGATATAGAGATTTACCTTTGAAGAGGAATTTATTCTTGGCTTTCCAAATGAGCCAGCATAAAGAGCTCTAGATAGAATAAACCCTTTCAAGACTATCACAACTACTAAGTTTACCGCATATGAAATCATTCCATTCCATCAAAGAGGTACCTGGGAATTCATCCACATCAATCCTAAAGAATACAAAACTTTCAACAAAGTTTTACAAACTCACAGTTAGACAAAACATGGTCTTTGACCACAAAAAATTAAAGAAAAACAAAGCATGTTCTACAATTTCGAATTCAAACATACACAGTAAACAAAGTGGGGAGGGAGAGCTCTTTCCATCAAATAAGTTATTTGATATTGGAAGAGTTCCATGGGCAGCTAGCTTTCCAAAGAAAGCTCCTGATTTTGGGAAGGGTTGAAAGGTTCCAAATGGCTAACCAGTTCAGATCTGCACAAGACGTCCCAGTTATTACTTGCAAATAAGAGCTTGTTAGAAAATAGAGTTTTTTTCATGGTGCCTACTTAAGTGAGACTTAATTCTTGACTACCCACTTAAGTGCGCTAAATTTTAAATTGCCAACTTTTTACTTTTAATAAAATTTCAAAGTTATCAACTCTTAGAATTCAAATGTTTGATCGTTAGTTTTATGGGTCAATTGACTAAACTACCCACTAGTCAAATTAGTAAAATGTTCTCCTACTCACTTAAGTGACCTAATCTCCTAAGTAGCCAAAATGATTCTCCTTTACCCTCTTCTTCCTATGCCTCACAGGAAACCCCACCTCCGCTGGCGACCACCCCCGTTCCCTTGCCAGCAACCATCGCTTGCCGAAAATACTCACCACCGCCTCTGTCCATGAATGCATGATCTCCTTCAACTATGCAAACGAATGTGACAACCTCTACAAGATAATCAAAAAGTCAATCGTCGATGAGGCTCTGGATAAGCTCAAGTTTGAGATTCTCACACTTTATAGATCCATAAGATGGATTGGAGGTCCTGGAGAACAAAATCAAGAACTGGTGCAACGCTGTCAAGATTGGACTGAAATCCCTCTTCCTCAGAGAAAGAATCATCTATGACCACCTCTTCTCCGTCTCTGGTTTCATTTGCGAGTCTAGTTTCTCCAATATCACCAAAGAAGGAGGAATCCAACTCTTTCGGTTCCCTGAATTGGTGGCCAAGTGCTATAAATCATCGGAGAGATGTTAAGGATGCTGGACCTCTATGATTTCATCTTCAAACTCTTGTCGGACATTGGTTCCATCTTCTCCCTCAAATCAAACTTAGGTGTCCGCTCTGAAGCTTTGAATTCACTCACGAAACTAGGCCACACTGTTTGTTCAATACTTTGATAAGGGTATCATTTTCTTCACTACAATAATAACACCATCAGTGATGTTTCGAAGCATGCAACCAAATTGCATTCTCCATCACCTTAGTCCTCAGTGTAGGTTTTAGAGAAAGCATAAGAATCATCTATAGCCCTCAATAATCTCTGTTGGGCCATTAGGGCTCTTATTTTTCTCTTCAAAATCCCAAAGTCTCCAGTCCTATCAAATTTCTCAATGTCTACCATTGAGCTCCCCTTTGGAACTCTCAAATCTTGGTACTTAGGATTTTCACCTTTACCCACAGCCCAACTAGAGCATGTGATTATCACACTGGAGGTGTATTCTCCACAGGCAAACCAAACCCCTTCTCGATCGCCACTTTTAATTTCTTTTAGTAATAAATTCACACAAATCAGGATATATAGAATAGACAACAACATATACTGAAATAACACAACCTGAAATTATCCAAATAGATTTAAAGCAACAAAATGTTGGTTGAACCTAACAATGTTAACAAACAGCAACCTAATAAGCAAAAGTGTTAACAATTGATAACAAGATTATACCAAGTAATCAATTTAGATAATAGCAAAGGTAATTAGATCTCAAAAACATGCATAAAACACCAGAGACAATCATTTCATGCAAACATATACTAGTCGAACCTGATTAACAAAGGTTGTTAATCTAATCAATAAATTGTTAGCAAAATTAATCAATTAACATGCCAATAATAATCACAGAGATCTTAAACCACAAAATAGAGCAATTGAAAGAAAAAACCCCAATTCAATTTTTTCACAAACCGTACCTAAACTGGCTCTGATATCGCATGTTGTGATCGATTGTGATTAATCATGAATATTACAAAAAATTAGTGACGGAGTTCGGTCCAAGACCTACGTCTCCGGGGCTCAAGAGATAAGCCAAATTCACTATAGGAGGGTAGAGAAACCTTACAAGACAATGTACAAATTACAATCAAAGGAAGCTCTTGCTTAGGCGACCACAATAGCATCATCCACATTTGAAAACATGCACGTACACTCATATCCATCATAGAGGAGTAGCTGTAGCGGAGAGTTCTAGGAGAACCCTCGTTTGTGAGAAAGAAGATAGAACATGACAGAGCCAAATGGAAACCCAAACCAATTACAACTTAACCCCAAAACCTGAACCAAAAAATAACATATATACATAGCTTGAACCGGTTGATTTGGTACTAGTTCAATAATGGGTTCAAACTATGCCTAAATCATGGCTCAAGTAACCCAAGGGCTGAGAAATTACAGATTAGCCTTTTCCTAAGGGCTGAGAAATTACAGATTAGCCTTCAATAGACATTGAATTTGCCTCAATGATAGATTTTTTTTGGCAGAAATTTAAACACGTAATAATACAATTACAAATGAGTAGAGTCTATGAGACAATCAATTCAAACATCTCTTCTACCAAAGAAAATTCAAACATCTCATACCATATTTGAACTGTTGTCCCCACACAACACGAAAAAGTCTATGTTCAAATGAAACTAAAATCAAATTGTGGAAAGGTGAAATAATAGCATTTAAGGGAGTGACACATGGGTTTTTTTGTTTGGTCAAGGAAAGACACATGGGTTGGCTTGTTTGATGTTGCAATGTCATAGACTCATAATTTGGTGAAGACAAACGCTACCAACAGGGAAGATGACAACAATGTCATCCTCACACAAGATTACATAAATGCCTTCTAAGTTTGCGAAATCCCCATTTCCTTTAAGAAGTTGTGAAAAACAATTAAAACGATTCGTAAATTAAATATTATTTAATGAGATTAAACCAATAAGAGGCCCAATATGGTATCATAGGAATATATATATATATATATATATATATATATATATCATTGGACCTCCTCCCTAAAATGTGTCTAATTAAGCAATCTTTTAATGATTAAAGAGAAGATAAAAATTTCAATATGAGAGAGACAGTGCCAGCCATATATCCATAGAAGTCTCCTCTATGCCAATTCTATGGTTTTTTTTGCCGACATTTTTCATGCATGACCGGGAATCAAAATTTTTGCCATTTCTTATTTTATATAAGAATTTTTTTTCTTTCTTTTCCCACTGGATGATTAAGATTTTTCTTTATGAGTCAACAGTTTTATATAAGAATTGACTTCATTATACACGCAACATCTTACGTGGATGCCAGCAAATCAAGGTTGTAATAAAGGTTTTTTTTTCAATAAAATTCTTTATTTCTCAAAAAAAAAAAAAAAAAAATCTTACGTGAATGCGACGTTCGCAACTCAAAAAATCCGGACAAAATCCAATATTTAGGTGATGTCAGCAGACATAAATACGAACGGCTGAGATATTTTCTCGATGTCTCATATCACACGGAAACAGAAAATCCAAGCCATTCATAGCATTCAACTCAAATTATTGTTGTGGAGAATTGAACAAGATACCAAAGAGACGGGTCAATACTCAATACTAACAACCAACTAAGATTTAGGAGTTTCCCCATTGCCGTTGAAATTAAATTTGCAAAAAAGCGTCGTTTTCACAATTAGAGTTCTTCTTTGCTAAGTTTGACAACACCATTTACACATTTTGAATGAATGTGCCATGAGTCGTGCGATGCTGCTTGTGCACTTCGGTTCTGATTCTCGGAGAAGATCAGAAGAAGAAGAAGAAGCAGAAGTAGCAGCAGGAGAAGAAGGACGTGAAACCAAAACGAAACTTAATAGATTATCCATTGAGAAGTCTGAGATCACTTGTGAATTTCCCTCGGTGGCTTTCTAGGTTTTTGTTTTATCCTTACAACTTGTTCCTCTTATAAATTTAATAATATCTTGTTCAGTTTCATCGATGGTTGACGATTCTAGTGTTCTTGTTGTTGGTTGAATCAAGGACTAGAATTAAGTCAGTGGCATTTGAAAAATCGTTATAATATCTGCAATTATAAACAATTTATTCTCGATTAGAGGTTCTGTTATTCGATTCGTTTTGGAGGGAGGGGGTGTTTGAGATTATTCGTGTGAGACACTCGAGTAGCTAACTGTATGTTCAGATGGTCATTCTAAATCGTTTGCATTTTTTTTCCTCATTCATTTTTTGAGTTCCTTATGAAGTGCATTAATGGGAAATCGACATGATTAATTTTTTTTATTCTGCCTAAGTTGATTACTGGACTTTGTGAGCTAGCTTCTGACTTGGGAGCGACTCTATTGCTGTAAAAGCTTTACTGTTGATTCTGACCTCCGAGCTAATTCCACTGCCCCTAACGGTGTCCATTGAGTTCGAACCTTATTTGTCTGTGTGTCGTATTAGAAGAGGGTTCAAACCTTGGAGTACTTTCTATTTGGTGGATGTTGAAAACAGAAGTATAACATTCATACCGCGTATAACTGAGATGGGACTGTTGGCATTTTGGCTGAATGATGTGGGAACTTGAAATCCTTGAAATAGTTAATCATGAATACAGTGCACTTAGGTGAAGTTAGATTTGATGTAATCAGAGGTTCAATGCACGACGTAGGTTGAGTGAAGTTAGAATTGATATAATCACAAATCGAATACAGGCATTTCATCTTCTGTGGCAAGAATAATTGGGGTTCTGCCTAAAAGAGAATTGACTAATTTTGCATGAGAAGTGAAATAATATAACTAGCATTGAAGATGAGGAAAGAAATGATGCTTATGATTTAAAAGAGTGGTGGGAGGGGGACAAAATTGGGTTCTTCTTTCTGTGAGCCTCCCATCCCTCTCCCCCCCGTCCCCCCCCCCCAAAAAAAAAAAAAAAAAAAAAAAAAAAAGAAGAGGAAAAGAAAAAGAAAAAGGTAGAATGAATATTAATTTCTGAAACATTTGTGAGCTTCCTTGGCCTTCTAAGATAATAGTCATGCTATTTGACCTTCAAACTTTTGGAAATGTGAAAGAAAAATTATGGCCTTTGGAGGTTTATTTCCCTTTGTTCCCAATGTATAGTCTCAAAGAAATTTTAGATAGAACTGAATCAAGTTCTCTAAATTATTCCAAGGTGGAAAGAATATGCATTCTATTCTGCTGAGTTGAGGAGAAACTCTCTCCTCTAAAGATTTAAGGTATGTTGTTTCAGTTCTCATCTTAGGTTAGGCACAGCCAAGGCTTAAAATGGACCTGTTGTTGTTACCGTGTCTTTGTTTCTCTTTTTGGATGAATATTTTTCTTTGTTCTTGTTATATATAGGTCTTACAGAATGAATTTGTTTCATTTCGAAATTGATTTTTGCAGATTCAAAAGTATATTTTCACAATTGCAGGGGATTGACATGAGTTGTAGTTGCTTCAGATCCTGCCGAGTGCGAAATAGAAATGGAAATGCCCATGACCACTCCCGTGCCCAGGCCTGTGCCAACGCCCATCAAGACACAAATGGTAAGAATCTTTTGATGCCCTTGCTGCTGACATTTTTCTTCGCTATACATCCAATAGAAGTTATTAATGTATATATACAAATTCTATCCATTAATATGGTAGCGTAGGACATTCTTACATGTTCATCCAAACACCACCATGCAAATACAGATAGCTACAAATTTTATGCATGTTGCTTAGTGCTTACCTTTTCTTCCTCTCCTTCACCCCACGCCCCCCCCTCCAAACAGTACACCCTAACCCTAAGCTACCTCAACCTGTCATATTGCACTTGGGCCTGGGTTAGCAGTCCTTTTATTTCTTTTTTGTTTCCCCCCTTCTCTTTGAACTCAGTGTGGGTGACTTCACCGTACTACTTGGCCCTTCCATAGGTATACGGTTTGTAGTTACAAACTTGTAAAAGTTAGCATGCCATTTTTATAACTAGTTATGAGCTTCCCCCTGTTTTACCATATCCGTAAGTGTGTTTAATTATTATTTATCTATTTGGCTCTTGCCTGCTGGACTGAGACCATATCTACTTTCTTCGGACATTGGAACTGCAACCTATTGGGTGGTCCTTGCATGTTATTGGGATTCCAGATTGACGCATTCGAGTTATATAATATATTCAGAGAACTGTTCTAATGCAGTTAGTGAACAGTGGAGTCTTCCACTCATATCCTCTTGACATGTGAAGTTTTGTTTCAGAAAAGCATTACGTCTGTCACAACTTCCACGATGGCTGATTTTGGCTGCTGGTTTGGGGGGGGCGGGGGGGCTTGTCCTTTCCCTTTCCGGCCCGCCCCTACGCGCCACTTCCACAACAGCTCCTTTTGGAGAATTAAATAAAATAAGAGGAAAAAAAGAAAGAAAGAAAGAAAAAAGAAATCCAATCTTGATTTGAATTGATCAATGAAATATATATTTTTTTTCTCTCTTCTTGACAGTGAAATCCCTGATATATTAGAACCATGGAAAAAAGAGAGGGATGGAGGGGTGGGTTATAATGACCAATCTTTTCTCATTTTTTGACTTATTTGGTCTTTTTGCAGTTACTCTAGGACGGAATATTAAACTCTTCTCCTTTAATGAATTGAAATCTGCAACAAACAGTTTTCATGTAACCAATAGGCTTGGTCGAGGAGGTTTTGGAACAGTTTACAAGGTACTTGCTAGCTTGTTTAAATATCAGTGGCAAAAGAATTGATATGAACATGATTTTCTTCTGCTTGTCTTTCTTCATTTATATTCTTGAAAATCTTGTTAGGTTTTTATGTTGAGAATTTGTTACTTGTGTCCATGTCTATGTTCTCTTGTACTTAGATTTTTATTCTCTTTTTTTTTTTTTTTTTGGGGGGGGGGGGGGGAGGTGTTGGGTGTGTCTGTCATTGAATTCAGGTTTGGGTTTGATTTATCCTGAATTTACCTTCCTAAGTTGCCTGATCCAATCTAGTAGTTGAAAACTTGGTTTTGAGCTATCATATGATCTAGCAAAAGTATGCCTCTACATTGACTAGGGTGAAAGAGTAGCATCTATCTTCCTCACTTAAAATAGTTGAAAAATGCTTTCTGGAGTTGAGTGGTATTTGGTTCTCAATCTCACACTTTTCAGATCATGTTCACTCATGCTTCCTATGTACTACAGGAATAGAGTTCTTGTGGCAATTTGTTTTAGAATGCCGACAGGAAATTAACTGGCTATTTGGCCATGAAACTTGGCTAATAGTTGATCTTCAAATTGCAACATGTAGTTATGGAAGCTTAGTTCATCCTCTACTCTGCATTTTTATGGGAGATTTTGAGAAACATCTTTCTTGGAACACTAGTATTTTGATTGTATTGTCTCTCTCCGATTACTTCACCATAACTAAATATATATGAAAATTTAGTGGGAGGAGATAATTTGAGAAGAAGAAAAGTTTAGGTTGTTTGGCTTTCCTAAATTCCAAGCTCATTCTTTTGCTTATCATGTTTTTGGGTGAATAAAAGTAATCAGGGAAAATTTCTATCTTTTCCCTATATTTACTCACTATTTACTCTTACTCCCCTCTCAAAACTTTCACCTTTGATTCTCTCAAAGAAATGAATTATTACCTATCTTTCTTCCTAATATTTCAAAATGGCCAAATTACCCTTTATTTTGTCCTGTTAATCAATTAAATAATTTTTAATGTTTTTCCCCTTCCTTCTCTTCCTCTTTTGTAGGAACCCATTGTACAATGTATTTTTTATTTAATTTTACTTTCACTCCCCTCTTCTATAGGAACTTTTTTATATTTTCCTTTCTTCTTTGATGGACTTATGAAAAAGAAGGGAGAAATAAAAAAGAATACATCCAATATGTTTAATAGATTCCGATAAAAGCAGGAGGAAGAAATTTTTTTTAAGTCCAAAGACATCTAATCGTTTATAAAATAAATAATTTCTATGAAAGACAAAAAAAAAAAAAGCGTCTGATCACATATAGTAAATTTCTATAAGAGGGAAAGAAAAGGAAAAAGAAAGAAAAACAAATACAGAATCTATCACATAATCGCTTAAAGGGTAAAAGCAAGGGTAATTTGGCCATTTTGAAATATCAAGGGAGAAAGAGAGGTAATATAGTTCATTTTTTTTTGGGTGGGGGGGGGGTGATAATCAAAGGTGGAACTTTTGAGAGGTGAGTAGGAGTAGATAGAGAGTAAGTATAGGAGAGAGATAGAGATCTTCCCAAATAATAATAACAATGTTGTACTTATCACTTGATTATTAGCAATTGGCAGCTTAATTGTGCTAGTGTTTTAAAGGGCATAGATTTTGCTAGTGTTCATGAACTTCATCTTGAACCTTTTACATAAATATTGAAGCATGGTAAGAAGGTTTCTTCTATTCTCATGTCTAGAATTATCTGTTACAGCATTTTCTGTTGTTGCTTTTGCATAGGGAGTCCTTAAGAATGGAACACGAGTTGCTGTGAAGGCACTTTCTGCTGGATCAAGACAAGGAGTGAATGAGTTTTTGACTGAGATCCAGACTGTCACGAATGTTAAGCATCCTAACCTAGTTGAGTTACTTGGGTGCTGCATTCAAGAAAATAACCGGATTTTAGTCTATGAATATGTTGAAAATAACAGCCTTGATCGCGCATTATTTGGTAAGTTTTAAATTACCAAATGTAGGTGAATGGCTTCTTTAATGCTTAATGGAGAAATCTAAAGGAAAATCTTTATCTTGCTCTTCAAGGGTCGGCAAGTAAAACCATTGAGCTGGACTGGAGCAGAAGATCTGCCATTTGCATTGATACTGCCAGAGGCCTAGCTTTCCTCCATGAAGAATTGGAGCCACATATTGTGCATAGAGACATCAAGGCTAGTAATATACTTCTTGGCAAGGACTTCGTCGCAAAAATTGGAGACTTTGGGATGGCTAAATTTTTCCCAGATGATATTACTCATATTAGCACCCGTATAGCAGGAACAACGTGAGTGATCTTTTCAAATCATAAATTTGTTGGTTTTTTTTGGGGGGTTAGTTATTTTATTTATTTCATCTACTGGCATAATGCTCTTTGTTCTTGGCATAATATTGCACCATTCTGCTTTCGTTGAACACTAAAAGAAAGGAAGATGATTACTAGCCTAACTTATATTTCACATGGTGCTCTTTCTTGAGAATACATAATCTATACTTCATTTTTTCTTTCTTTCTTTCTTTCTTCAATTTTTTGTGAAAGAAATTCTGAGATCCAATGGCATGATGCAACAAAAGTTTCTTAATCAGAAATGACCTCCGCTTTATAGATTTTTGTTGTAGTCCTCTCGAACTTGTACTGGGAGCTTGTTCATAGAGATCCTCAAAGAAGATATGACCATGAAGCTTCCAAATTCAAATGATTAAAGTTCTTTGTGATTGTTTAACTTTGTGTAATTGATTAAACTCACAAAATTTATTATTTGTTAGTATAATGACCATAATATTGTTAGTTATTTTGTGACCGATTAATGTGTAAATGATGAAAGTGAAAATGTTTATTGTATGTGCTTTACTTTGTTTGGTGTAGTTACCATAATCTTCACTCATACGCTTTATATATATTAGGTTGTTTTGTATTTGTCTGTAGCTTTCATAGATTCGCACCGGTGGATTCTGGGTGAAATCACTGAAATGTTAGTAGAATGAAGTTCCATTTCCCCGCCCTCCATTCTTGCTTGTTAAAAAATCTTATGAATAAAGAATTGAATTTGAAAAAAGAGTATAAAGGGGTTGGGCAAATCCCAAAAAGAAGAAGACAATGTTTAGGGAGGATAAAGTGGTAATTTCACAATAAGCTCTCTTCTTTTTTAATGTTTTTTATTTTTGTTAAGATTAACGGTAAACTTATAAGAATATAGGGATAGCTTAGGTATTACAAAATTATATAACCATGGTTTAATAGAAAATATTAATAGACTGTGCTGTTGTGCAATTTCAAGTGACATTTTGGGGTATCTATGCTGATTTGATATAATTGTGGGGTGTCTATGCTTTTTGTCATATATCATGGGGTGTCCTTGAATTTTCCCTAATAAATATCAGAGGGAAGCCCCAAGGAAAGATGTTGTAACAGTTCTATCGGTAGCTTGCCATCAGATATTCCTCTTGTCCCACAAGACTAGAAGCTGATGAAGTTCCAACAAGAAGTTGTGTTTGGATGCACTTGTTATTAATCTTGATCCTTCTTCATAAGAAAAGCTGGAATGAAATAGTTTATTAGTGCATTTCATACTCTCCCAAAGGCAATTCCAATATGGAATCACCTATTTTCCATTGATTACATTATTACTAGAGGATTCTCTGTGATATGGAGGATATTGGAATTTTTTTTAGAGAACACCGTGATGCACGTGAGGCTTCTGCTACTATAGGTTCTCAAAGGGGCAAATGTGATGCAGATCCAACACCGAATTGGCTTATTTCCTTTGAAATCAGCCTAGGGTTGATAGATTATGGGTGTTGGGCCTATTCTATGGGCCCAAAATTTTAATGCTTATGCTAAGTACAAACATAGTTTAATTAATGTGTTAAGCCCCAAAGTTCAGCCTAACAATGGCTATCCCCTCAGCCCCAACAGCCCTTGATTAATTCCAGAAGAAGTACAAACACAGAAAATAATAATAATAATAATAATAATAATAATAATAATAACTAGTATTAGGCTTTATTACTTAAATAATTGAAGAAACTTAAATACTCGAAGACATACCCGGCAGTAGGTATTCCTACAACTACCCGAGAGCAACAGTTCTCACCCTGCAAGGCCTACTGATGCAGCACAACCAGAAGTTACTGTTCACGCTACAGTAGCATGAACAGTAACTTAGATGATAATTTCATATTTGGTGGGCCCCAAGTCTAGCTTGCATGAAAATAGATTCAAATTTGGTGGGCCCAAACTCCAGCTTGCAAGGAGATAAAATATGAACTGTTTTTGTGGGAGTTCTATAGATAATTTAGAAATTTGTTATTTATTATTGGGATAATCATGTAATCAAAGATTTTATTTGGGTAGGATATCTAGGATAAGTTTTAGTTAGTTTTAAATTCCTAAGAGTCCTAGTAGGATCAGTCTTTTGTTAGTTTTAAATTACCAAGAGTCCTATTATAGTTGTTTTCGTATCCAAGTATGTTTGTTTTATTATTTAAACACTTGTAATCAGCTTATTGAGAAAAAATAGAAAAAATGAATTGAAGCTTGAGCTTTGTGCGTTTGTAGCCCCCCCCCTTCTTCTCCTCTTCTCTTCTTCTTCTTATGAGTTTTCTTCTCCCTCTTTCCCTTCTTCAAGACTAATTCTTCTAGGATTTCCCTTCTTCCCCCTATCTTCTTTATCCTTCTTTCTTCTCTATTCTGTCCCCCATTATTTGGTATTAGAGCCCAAACCTGGATATATCTCTTTCTTTATCTCATCGTTTGTTCAACCTTCTTTTCTCTCTTCCTTGTTTTCTTCTCTTCCTTGAGATCTTTCTACTCTTCATCCTTTCTTTATTGCCTCTAATTTCTTTTCTCAGTAATTGTGAACAATGCTACAACAACCTATCAAATCATTTTTTTGTGGTGCCAATCGTGAGATAGATTTTTCCTATGAAACTCGAGGACGAGTTTTTTTTTAAGAGAGGGAGAAATTGATGCAGCACAACCAGAAGTTACTGTTCACACTACAGTAGCGTGAACAGTAACTTAGATGATAATTTCATATTTGGTGGGCCCCAAGTCCAGCTTGCATGGAAATAGATTCAAATTTGGTGGGCCCAAACTCCAGCTTGCAAGGAGATAAAATAGGAACTGTTTTTGTGGGAGTTCTAGAGATAATTTAGAATTTTGTTATTTATTATTGGGATAATCATGTAATCAAAGTTTTTATTTGAGTAGGATATCTAGGATAAGTTTTAGTTAGTTTTAAATTCCTAAGAGTCCTAGTAGGATCAGTCTTTTGTTAGTTTTAAATTACCAAGAGTCCTATTATAGTTGTTTTCGTATCCAAGTATGTTTGTTTTATTATTTAAACACTTGTAATCAGCTTATTGAGAAAAAATAGAAAAAATGAATTGAAGCTTGAGCTTTGTGCGTTTGCAGCCCCCCCCTCTTCTCTTCTTCTTATGAGTTTTCTTCTCCCTCTTCCCCTTCTTCAAGACTAATTCTTCTAAGATTTCCCTTCTTCCCCCTATCTTTTTTATCCTTCTTTCTTCTCTATTCTGTCCCCCACTACCTACCTTGCAATTTCCCTTGGCAGTAATAAAAAAATCCCCTAACTTACTTCCTTTCCCCAATACTAATGGTAAATAGATTCCTAAATTAATCCCTTAACAGAACCCCCCCCCCCCCAAATATCCCTGCTTATCTGTCAATCCTTGTCTCAGATCCAGATCCAATTTCCTTCCTTAATTGCTGCACATCAGATCCTGAGGTCCTCTTTCTATGTTTGTGAGTATACACTCGCAATATAAAAGGCTTATCAACACTTCCCTCCAACAGTTTCACCTTGTCCTTAAGGTGAAAATCTGGAAACTGGTAGTTTTGTCTCATCATAATCTTCCAAGTACTTTCACATGAGGGCAGCCCTTTCCACTTAATCAGTACTTCCAACACTCCTTGAGCTGAGAAACGAATGGCTAGTAGGTCTTCCGGAGTGAGCCTGCAATTCCCCGTCCTTTTCCAAGCACAAGGGAAGTGGTTGTGGTGTGATATGCTGTCCAACAACTTTCTTCAACTGGGAAACATGGAACACCGGGTGGACTTTTGAATCAACAAGCAAACGAAGATGATAAGCAACTGGTCCTACTTGCTCAATGATTGGCGAGGCCCATAGAAGAGATGGCTGAGCTTTTCATTGGGTCGCTTGCAAGTTGCTGGAAGTGATAAGGCTGGAGTTTAAGGAAGACCTCATCCCCCACTTGATAACTCACTTCTTGGCCATGTGGATCCGCTGAAGCACGCATATGGTCCTATCCCACTCATCGAGTTGAGCTCATCCAATACTCTGTTGCGTTCACAGAGAAACACATCTACATCATCCACTTTTGACTGTCCGTCTTCCCAACGTAATAAAGCTGGTGGTTCTCTGCTGTACTCAAGCTTAGACAGAGTCATCTTAGTGGCTGAATGGAAGGTTACGCTGTACCAGTACTCCACCCACGACTGCCAAATAATCCAGTTCCTCGGTTGTCAGAAACATCTCAAGTAAATTTCAAGGCTGCAATTGACCACTTCCGCTTACCCATCGGTTTGAGGATGGTAAGCGCTGCTAAACTTCAAGTGAGTGCCGGCCAGTTTGAAGAGTTCCATCCAAAAGTTACCAATGAAGATGCGATCCCTATCAGAGACGAAGGACCTAGAAAACCCATGCAGCTGGATGACTTCCTTCTGAATAAGACAGCCACATCCTTTGTGGAATAGGGATGAGCAATGAAATGTGCATACTTCAATAGCTGGTCGACCAGCACAAGCACTGTGTCCCCACCTCTGATCTTTGGTTAACCTCCTATGAAATCCATATTGATATCCTCCCAAATGCGATGTGGTATCGGTAGTGGTTGGAGGAGACCGGCAGTTTCATGGCCTGATATTTGCTGCGTTGACAAGCATCACAACTGGCTACAAAATCGTGGATAGCAGCCTTCATTCCAACCCTGTACACTACCCCTGCGAGCCGTTTATAGGTTCTTAAAAACCCCAAATGGCCTCCAGGTGTGGAATGGTATTCAGACAGCAACTTTGGAATCAGTGGAGATCCATCAGGTATCACCAGCCTATTTTTATGGAGTTAGGTCCATTCTTGAGCTGGTAGTTGGGGTATTCCTGATCCCTTCAACAAGGCTTGGATGATCTTCTAGCAGTTTGATGCCTGGATTTCCTCATCTAGTCCCTCACTCTCGGGCCATATTACTGCTGACAAGGAAAGGAGCTGCATATCATTATCCAACTGTTTCAAGAGTGCGTCCGCAACTTTGTTCTCACTGCCTGGCTGATAAACGATCTCAAAGTTAAGTCCCAACAGCTTCATGACCCACTTTCGCTGATCCTTGGCGATGATATGCTGATCCAATAAATATTCCAGGCTCTTCTAATCAGTCCGCACTTTGAAGTGCCTCGCCATCAAGTAGTGACACCATTTTTGGTTGGCCGGCCTATTGGACTCTGTGCTTGGGGTGATAACACTTGACTCCAATAAGCAATTGGGTGTCCTCCCTGCATCAACGCCTAATCCTAACCCCGAAACGTTAGTCTCCACCAAGAATTCCTTTGTGAAGTTGGGCATAGCTAACACCGCTACTGTGGTCGTGGCGATCTTCAATCCTTCAAATGCCTTTGTAGCTGCCTCCCCCCATTGGAATGTATCTTTTTTCAACAAGTGAGTGAGGGTGCTGCGATCTTTCTGTAGCCCTTGACGAATCTTTGATAGTATCCAGCCAGCCCCAAAAATCCTCGTGAGGCTTTCAGATTTTGGGTTTAGGTCTACTCAACCATACATTTGATTTTTCGCGGGCTGCTGCCACTCCCTCTTTAGAGATGATGTGCCCCAAGTATTCTAATGTCACCACTCCAGCTTGGTGAACACTGTGGCTCCTCCTAGCTCATCCAGTAACTTCTCAATCGCTAGAATAGGATACTTTTCAGGAATTGTGAGTTTATTGAAGGCCTGGAAATCCATGCAAAACCTCCACCCACCATCTTTCTTCCGCACTGGCAATATCGGATTGGGATAGGGACTCACACTAGGCCGTATCAATCCCGCAATCAACATCTCCAATTCTTTTGAGAATTGGATAGTGGTTTGGCTGGATATTTGGTGGTGTACTTCCCTCCACAAGCGGTATCTTGTGGTCGTGGGTTCTCTGGGGTGTTGGCCTTGTGGGCTCGGTGAACAAATGTGCATAGTTGTCACGGCGACGAGGCGATGCAAGGCGGTTTAGGCTAATTGAGGCGATGAGTCGACGAGGCGCCCTCCGAGGCGCTTTTGAGGCGGTTGAAGCATTTTAAGTGAAATTTTTAGTGTACATCTCATTCACTCTAATCTATCATATCTTATATAATAAAAAAACTAATATCATACTACCTCAAGTCATCCAACATACTACAAACCACACATAATAGGTCCTAAATAAGTCGCGGAAGAAGGAAGAGAGGGTTGCTTGTCACGCCCGCTTGCCGGAGTGTCGCTGCGGGAATGGAAGAGAAGAAGGAGGAAGAGAGGAGATTGGGTTTAGAGTGAGAGTGTGAGACTTGAGTCAAGAACTTATTCTCTTTCAATTTTGTTTGTTTTTATTTTTATTTTAACATTTGATCACATGTAGCGTCATTATACATATGCATATAGGTTCAAACAATAGATACTTTACAATCGGAATCTAATAAGTATTTCAATATAAGCCTTCGATTAGGCATCTTTCTCGTGATTTAAAAAAGAAAAAAAAAAAAAACGGATGCCTTATTGCCTAAAAATAAGGCGACGCCAATTTGAGGCGCTCGGGGGCCGAGGCGCGATTAGCGGCGCCTGGGGCCTTGACAACTATGCAAAATGTGCGAAATTACCTAACAATTCCAACACGGCCATATTCTCCTGCCCCTCCATAGCCTCCAGGTTTGTGAGTTGAGGTTGCAACCATACTTGTTGCCGCCCGCCTGCACAATCTTCCACAGACCCTTTATGGTCGTCTCCAATCTTAATAAAGTCAGGACCCCACAAAGTTTTACTGCCCGCCCTTGCCACTCAAAATTCATAGTTCGGAGGTGCTAGTTGCTCCTTATCTTCCTTAATGTCGACGACCACTCAACACCTAAAATAGTATCAACGTTGCCCAAGCTATATGGGAGAAAGATCCTGTACAAACATTACTCCACCAATGGTGATCGAGATATTTTAGCTCACTACACCAACTTTACCATTCGTGTCATCTCCTAGAATCACTAAAATTCTTTCCTGTGTACCTCTAGACCTAGTGGTTCCCCTTATTCTTGAGCAACAAAATAGTGGGTCCCGCCATAATCAACCAAGATCACGATGTTGTTGCTGTGGATTTGTTCCCTTAGTTTAAGAGTTTGAGGTGAGTTGAATCCTGCTAGGAGGTTTTAGAAAATTTGGCCTCCAGTAGGGGTTCAATTTTGACAGCCCCAACACCCCCATCAACCCCTTCTGTCGTTGCTGCCATGCTTGATTTCTCGTCATTGTGAAGCAGAAGCAAGCTCAGTTGCTTTAAAGGACACCGGTCCCATGCGTGATTCCTTGTCATCGTGAAGCATAAGCAAACCCAGTTGTTGTAATGGACACTGGTGGCCCTTGGTGTATGGTGCCTAAGCACACTACCTTTTCCATTTTCTCCATATTTCTTCCTGTGAGAGCCATCAAGATCTGATGGGTTTCCTATCTTGGCAGAAGCAGTAGGTCATGTTTGGGAGGAAGAAGATGATGGTTCGGCCACCTTTTGGTTGAGTCAAGCACTACAACGTTGGTTCCTTGGTTTGTATTGGTTCCTTTATTAACTATATTAGTGGGACCATATTAATGTAAAGTTGGGTTGATTGTGTGGGCTGGGCCCATGGTATTTTTCTAGGGTGTTTAGCAACCCAGTTTCTTGCTTCCAACGCTTGGGCCAGGTCCATTATTTGACTCAACGTAGTGGGTCCAAATAGCTTAATCTCTTCCCTAACCTCATTGTTTAAACTTGCAAGAAAAGCCCCCTTGAGCCACCCTTCTTCTACGACTCCTGCAGCCATTG
Source organism: Hakea prostrata (assembly GCF_041222555.1). Classification (NCBI taxonomy): domain Eukaryota; kingdom Viridiplantae; phylum Streptophyta; class Magnoliopsida; order Proteales; family Proteaceae; genus Hakea; species Hakea prostrata. Next base: position 10,967,694 of record NC_142608.1, read on the forward strand.
TAACTGCCTCAAATCCCTCCCTATGATCTGCAATTGTCTCAGTTTGTCGATGGGTGATTAATGCCTCCAAGGGTGTCTTCATCTATGCTGAACAAAATCATTGGATCAAGGCATCTTTCAACTCCTTCCATGATATAAATGGTTGTTGCAATTCCTTGAATCACATACACCCTAATGCTGCCCCTTTAAAACATATTGTTGAGGCTCAAAGCTTCTCACTTTCACTTAGTCTATACAAATCAAAGAAACTCTCTGCTCTAGCAATCCATCCCATTAGATCTCCCCTAAGGTTGGCATCTTGAGTTGCCTGGGGAGGAAATCTTAATGTGATTGTTTCTCCCACTCAATTGGGAGATTTCCTCGATGGTTTTCCCTTTCAATAACAACACCCTCAGTTCCTCTCAGAACTCCTCCTTGGCCCTTTCTTCTCTTTCCACCTGCTGTGCTAAGGTCCTTGTTTGATCTTGCTTGTCTTTCACAATGGTCTCCAAAATCTCTACTTTGCTCTCCATCCCACTCTTTGCCATTCCCTGGAGTTGAATTGCTTTGATGCCAAATTGTCAAGTCCCCAAGTTTAGCTTAACAATGGCTATCCCCTCAACCCCAAGTAAGATTAAATCTAGTCAGGATCACATAAATTAATTAAAAACACTTTAAAATAATAACAATGCAAGATGATGAAACATACCTTCTTTGGGGTCCATTAAAGACGGAACATAGCGGAATCTTTTCTTTAGTCTCCCACGAAGAACAACCTGTAGTTGATTCTATAATCAACTTGATACTAAGATCTTCACCTCTAGACTCCTCCATCACTGCTTGATGGAATAACCTCTCTTAACTAACACTTTATGTGTAGAGAACAATGTGATGCATTAGGGTTTAAAGGAGGGATCTAATATCCTTCATATAAGGAAACTTATTAGGTCGCCCATGAAGATCTAATGGTCCTTAGTAGCCCACACTTGCCAGTCTATATTAGAGTTTTAGTACCCATATATTACCCATATCAAACCAAATAAGGAAACTAAATTAGAGTGTAATACAATCATTAAACCCACCTTATGTGGAATATTTTATTCATATTCTAACATTCTTTCACTTGGGCTATATTCATTATGACACAGTTAAACAAAGACATCATCTCTTGGTTTTAAGAAAACAATTGAAAAACATGTTGAAAATGTTTTGACCTCTATGTGCACAACTTTATATTGGTCTAAAAATAATACTAAAACTCAACCCCTTCAAATAGAGCCTTAAATGCCAAATCATGATAGTAATTGTATCTTTTAAGAAGCACAAGACCATCCATTGTCACAAATACTCTTATCTCTACTGAAAATAGATACAATATGGCAGTGTGGCAACTTATGACACTTTATAGAAAATCCTTATGTGTCATTTCGTTGTCGGTCCAAATCTCCACTTTATGTGACTTAATGCCACAAGAGAATATACTTTATGGTTCCCACGAACCTGTATATCATCCTTTATAACTCGAGTTTAACTTTATGTTTTACATGACATTACCTTAAGGCTAATACATAAACGCCCCAACCTTTGCTTAAGGTTAACACATACCTTAAGACCTGCATAATATGCAACATGATAATAATGTGAACACCCATATGTCACCAAAGAACTTTATTGAATTCAAACAACATATTATCAGTGCATATAAAATGTTAAGAAGCAAGTATAGATGAAAAGCTTTATCACACAAGAGAGTAAAATACACAAACTTCCACTAAGCAACCACATCTAAGGATGCTCCCAAGCCTATAGTTACTATGTCTTTTTAAGACGTCAGGGTGGAGACCCTTAGTTAGGGGATCTGTAACCATATCATTTGTACCAATATGCTTTACTATGGTATCACCTTCTTTAGTCTTTTCCTTAATGTTCAAATACTTGACCTTTATGCATTTAGACCTTGTAATACCCTTATTGTTGTTAATAAACAGCACAACATAATTGCTATCATAGTACAAGTGGATGGGTCTATCCACAATGTTAAAACAAATTTGTCAACTACTTGATGAGATTCTTTAGCCAAACAGTCTGAGTAGCTGCCCCATAGCATGCTAAAATCTTGACCTACATAGTGGAAGAAGTAATTATACCCTAGTCCACACTTTTTAATGATATGGCCCCTGCCATCAAGGAAAATAGCCTAATGTGGACTTATTATCCTGATAAGTAGCAAGGTCAAAATGTGTAAACCCTACTGCTGTAGGTCTGGAACATGCTTATAAATCAAGATATAATCTTTTGTCCCGTTTAAGTACCTCTAAATAAAGTACTTTTTTAAGTTGTTTCTCTCAGTATCCTTTATAGGGCAATCATAATAAGCTCAGTGTATCTCCCTTAAGAATCAAAACATTCCCAGGTTTGCAATCCAACATACTGAACTTCTTCAAATATAAACTATATATGCTCTTTGAGAAATATCCAATAAATGACATGAACGATCCCTATGGATCTCAATGCCTAGGACAAAGATCCTTTATCAAGCTATTTCATGTTAAGATCCTCAAATAACAGTTGCTTGGTCCCCATGCAGTAGGCCAATGTCACTACTAGCAAGCAAAATGTCATCAACATAAATAACGAGGAAGATAAAATTCCTCCCACTGACTTTGCCATATATATACTGATCTACAAGGTTCTCAATAAAATCGAATGAAGTCATAACACTGTCAAACTTTAAGTACCATTGTTTAGAAGTTTGCTTAAAACCACAGTCCGACAGATCGTTCCATGTCGTTGTGTCGGTGGTGTCGGTGGTTGGCGAAACCACCGACACGCCGACATATCGTGATATGTCGGCTGAAATCGAAGTAACCCTAGGTCGCCATCGTTGGTGGTGATCCGATTTTAGCACACTCCAATCGGTGCAGGGGTATATGTTGTAGAAGATTGAACCAATTGCTAATTTAATGCCCAGCTCTGCCCCTGCTCGGACCAGAATATGCTCTTTGGCTGACAGCAAAGTGATGAGAAGAAGAAGAATAACGCTGATGATCATTAAGAGGCCTTGAGCACTCCACCGCGGCACCGCCATCGAACAAGAGAGAATCACCAGGAGGAATATAAGATTGCAAGCCAAAAGATAAAGGCAGTGATTCTTCATTGTAGGAGAAATCTTAAAGAAAATTGGTGATGGGTTTTGTTCAGAGGGAAAATGAAGAAAGCTGCTACAACTGAAATACTAAAAACTACCTGAATCAATTTGAATAGGTGAGAACATATAAAAGATGAGACTAGCGATAGGATTGATGTGGGTTTTTGATGTTTTTGACTTGGCAAAGTTAGCGGAGGAGAAAAGGTGTTTTTGCTTGCAGGTGTGAGTTTGAGGGAGAGAGAGAGAGCCGCAGAGATGAGGCCGCAGAGATATGAGCGGCAACAACGAGATCGCAGAGATGAGATGAGATCAGAGAGATGGAGAGAGATAAGAAAAGAGCGCAGAGATGAGAGAGCACAAGATTTTTCTTCAAATCTCAGACTCCATCACTGTCACCACCATGATTTCCGTCATTGGTCATCACGCACCACCATCGTTTTCCCGTCATAGTTTCTTCCCTGAAAAACACGGCGACACTGGCTGAAAAAATCGACTGTCGACGATATATTGTCGATTTATTGAATAAATCGAGTCGCTGAGGGGAATCGTGTCGCCCCCGAGCGACACGGTGATATATCGCCGACACAATGTTCCATGCTTAAAACCATAGATAGTCTTCTCAAGTCTATACATAACATAATCAGAATAATCCACTACAAAACCCTCAGGCTTAACCATATAGACCTCTTTACCAAGGTTTCCATTTAGAAAGGTAGTCTTCACATCCATCTGGTGTAACTTTGAAAGATTCCTTAGAACAGTAAGGTGAGAAAATTTCACTTCTTTTTTAGTAAATTCCTTAGGTACTAATTGGTCTTAAACCTCGTAATCTTTCCTCAAGAATCCTTGTTGGTCTTATACACCCACTTACAACTAATAGGTTTACAGCTTTTGGGTAACTTAACAAATTTTCGAAACATCATTATATCTCATCAACTATATCATATCCCTCGTTGCACCGATTACAAATTTAATTAAGGATTAAAGACAACTTCCTAATAAGTAACTAGGTAAACCATAATGCTAATGTTATAGTCATGTTCACCAAAAATAGACCAAATAGTTTGGGAACAAGCTACCCTTCTTGGCTACATCAAACACTTGAAACTTAGGTACCTAAGAATCCATAACTTTGGTCTCTTCATTGGGATGGTTAAAAAAAAAATCCAGTTAGGAAACAAGATAGCAAGGAGTACCTTTAGGTTCCAACTTTTGCAATACTAGATTATACAACCTTAATTTTATTGAACAGCCCCAAATTCTAAGATGGTTTAAATTAAATTTATGAACAATCTGCAACGAAAAAGGAGTCAAAGAGCTATTTTCAAGGTTTCACCTCATATAACCTCAAGTAAATTAATTCACTAACTATACTGCTCACCATATCCATAAAAGTGTGATTAAGCCTTTCAGCTACTCCATTTTGATCAGGACTATCAAGTATAGTAAATTGACCAACTATATTAGAATCCTCCAAGTATTTGGTGAATAAGCCCTTAAGTTGTCTAGCATCCTTATGTTTGCCATAATACTCTCCTCCCTGGTCAGATCTAACAATTTCTATTGATTTTTCTTAACTGTTTCTTAACTTCAGTCTTAAAAATCTTGAATTTCTTAAGGGATTCAGACTCTTCCTTAATTAAGTACATAAACTATATCAGGAGTGGTCATCTAATAATGTGATGAAATAATAATTTTTACATAAGGTAGTTGAATAGGGACTACTGATGTTAGTTTGAATGACCTCCAATAGGTCAAAACTACAGACTGCAGATATATTTTTGGTATTGGTTAGCTTTCCACTACAGTGATTTACACAAGTCTCGAGGTCACCTCCAAGGGTAAGGAGGATGTTAAACTTTATCATCCTTTCTGCGCTTTCCGTAGAGGTGTGGCCAAGCTCCTTATGCCACAATGTGTAAGACTATTCCTTAGGTAAGGATCTTATGGGGACAACCATCCATCATTGTAAAAGACATAGATATCTTTATTAGGAGTCAAACACAATCTATATAATCTGTATGACATTGTGTAGCATCCAGTCTTATTTGAATTGAAAAGCATCAAACTTTTGTTGTGTTTCACTTTAAAAGAATAAGCACATAAGTTTGAAACTGAATGAGAAAATAATTTTCCTTTAAATGTAAGTACATAGAATGTATCATCTCACACCAATTTATAACCAATATTCAATATGAAATGATGTCTCCCACTAGCTCTATGTCCTCTTCTACATGTGTCCCCATTGTGAGCTTTGATTCCCTTATTTATTGGCTTCCACATGTTTTTGAATTCATGTATTGTGGAAGTACCACTGTCTAGTCGCCAGAACCGAATGGGACAAAAGAAAAATTAGATTCTCAAAGAAGAGCCAAAGAATCAATACATTTATTCTCCCACTTCGCTAACTAAAAAAAGTGGGAAATTGTAGTGGATGTATTGTTTACTATGGAAATAGTGGATGACCACACATTATTCTTAGTTACTTAGAGATCGATAGTTCTAACTCATGAGTGTATAAAAGACAAATTTACAGAAGAAGTGAATGGGTATAAGGAAGATTTTACTTACAGAAAAAACAATGGTCACCTCCATTTAATAAGGAAGCTTTCTTGGGTCCTAAATTATTTGTCTGACCGGACTCTTTATCTTTACTTTGAGCATCTTTATGAGTGTGGTTCTTGAACTTCTTATTTTTATAGGTGTTGAGTTAGATGCAAACAAGACTATGTAGGTTTCTTTTGTCTTCCTTTAGTTTCTCTTAAGTCATTTAAGGACAAAGTTTCATATTGGGAAAGGTAAATGCTCTTTATAATTCCAAAACTCACGGGAGGATGCTAACGGCTTTAATGGACAAGTGTAGGGGCAATGAAAGGAAACATTAACAGTCTCGAGTTTGTTTGAAAAATAACCATCCTAATGACATAATCCCTAACTCCTCTAAAACTATCACACCTTATGATAAATAACTCTTAGAGAAGTATACTTATTTCAACATTAAATAAGACTCGGTACCTTTATGTCACTGCATCCAACAATTTGTTAGGAGTGCACTTAGTGGATAAACCACTCTTTAAGTATTCTTTTATGGACCTCTTAATGGACAACAAATAGATAAAATTACTTCTCACCTAGGCATGTAAATCAACTTTTGTCTTCTATACTCTTATGAGTTAGATCTGTCAGTCTCTAAGTAACTAAGAATAATGTGCGGTCATCCACTATTTCCATAGTAAACAATAAATCCTCTACTAAGAATCTTAATAACAACCATATTATTCTTGATAGAAAAGGTGACTAACATCAAACAATGCATATTTTATTAGCATAATATGTAATTTATAAGTACATCACTAGAAAGAGCACACATATATCATCATGAAAATAACTTTGGGTAAAATTAATGACATACAATTGTGATGCTTATTCACTTTATTATCATAAGTGGGTAACATTTAACTTATAAGCGCATCATTAGAAAGAACGCACTTATATCATCATGAAAACACCTTTGGGCATAATTCATGACATACAGTTATGAATTATGATACTCTCTCACATATCAGTGGCCATGGGAGTGTTCAAATCTTTGAAAATCTACCATCTTTGGGTATATAAACTTCTTGGATCAGTTAACCCTAACCATATGTTAAATATGTCACTCGCTTAACGCCAATACACAATTATCACCATGGGTGTATAAATGTGCCTTAACACCAAGAGACATCCCATTTTTATATATGATTGATAGTCCACAAACCCAACCATGAGTGCTACTTTGGCAATCACCCACAATCAAGCTCATGAAACTCTTTCATGTTAGGATATACTTTATGTTACCCATAATATAGTACCTGTTGTAATTTTAATATGGCAATGGGCATAATTGCCGATAAAATCACAATGCATGCTAATACATTGTTTAAAAAAGGCTTTAGGGATTACCAAAAGGCAGTCAAAACTTTATGAAGTATGCATTTTGCAATTGCATATTAATCATACAAAACATGCTCAAGATAAAACCATAACACAAAGTAGAGGAACCATATCAAAAATTCACCCATCGGCAAAAATATGAAAGTCATAACCATATCACTTCATTAATTCACCTATTTAGAAGTGAAATTAGATCCTGAAAATGATTCCATTGCGTTTGAAAGGGTCCAAAACATAGAACCCCAAGATTACACTTAAAAATTTCTTATGGTTTGGCCAGAAAGTTAAAAATACTCAATATATACCATTTTAGGTTTCTTTTTCTTATTTATTTATTTATTTAATATTTTATACTATCAATTAAACCAGCTCAATAGAAACAAAACAGGAAATCATATCCAATCAAACCGAACCGAACCAGTAGGGCTGAACTGTTTAGTAGTCAAACAAGTTAACTCACTCGATTTGCTATTTGACTTGCTAAGTCACCAAAATTGGGTCGGGTCAATAAACAAACCAGTTAAATTGGTTCAAACGAAAACAAACTAGAGAACCAAACCCATTCATGCAACGGTTAAACCAGGTCAACCTTAATGACCTGTCGGGTCGGGGTTACGGGTCATCCGCACGGATCGCGGGCTAAGTCGAGTCTGACATGTTAAGCTAGTCAAACTGCCACGTCAGAATCTTAAACAATTAATTAATAATTTTAAGTAATTCCAAAACATCTATATTGGGTTGCTAGATTCCAGTAGCACGTCTGGCGTCCAATGACGACCCATAATATATCAGTTTCTTTTATTTTTCGAGAGCGACGCAGTGGTGGTGTCAGATTTTCAAGATTCATTCTAGAAAAAAGGTTAGAGGATAAAAACCGTATAATTTTGATAGAAACTTGGGAGGAAAAAAATCACAATGTTCATAGATTCATTTTTGGAGCCCAATATTCATCAGTCAACATTCCTATGGATCGTTAATCAATTCTATGCAAGCTCTGATTCCATATGTAAGATTAAATCTAGTCAGGATCACATAGATTGATCAAAAACACCTTAAAATAATAACAATGCAAATTGATGAAACATACCTTATTTGGGGTCCATTGGAAATAGAGTGCAGCGGAATCTTTTCTTTAGTCTCCCACGAAGAATGAACCTGTAGTTGATCCTAATATTAGGATCTTCTCTTCTCTCCTCCTATTCACTGGCTTGATGGAATAACCTCTTTGAACTAATGCTTTATGTGCAGAAAATAATGTGATGCATTAGGGTTTAGAGGAGGGACCTAGCATCCATTATATAGGGAAATTTATTTAATCGCCCATCAAGATCTAACGATCCCTATTAGTCCACATTAGCCAATCCATATCAGAGTTTTAATAACCATATATTAACCATATTAGACCAAATAAGGAAACTAAATCAGAGTGTCACACAATCAATGAAGCCTACCTTATGTCTAATATTTTATTAATATTCTAACACCCCAACAACCCTCGATTAATTTTAGAAGTACATCAACATAGAATAATAATAATTATTAGGCTTTATTACTTGTTGAATTGAAGAAACATAAATACTTAAAGGCATACCCAGCAATAGGTATTCCTTCCGCTACCTGAGAGCAACAACTCTTGCTTTGAAATGCCTACCTTTCAATTTCTCTTGACAGTACTCAAAAACTCCCCTAACTTACTACCCTTCCCCAATACTAATAGTAAACGGATTCCTAAATTAATCCCTTAACGGAATCCCCACATATCCATTCTTATTTGTCAATCCCTCTCTTAGATATGATTTCCTTCCTTAATTGCTGCACATCCGATCCTGAGGTCCTCTTTCTATGTTTGTGAGTATACACTCACGATACAAGAGGCTTATCATAATGTAACTTCTACATAACTTAAGTTAAAAGAGCAGAATAGTGTTTTATCATATCTCTATTTCAGTTCAAGTGTCCTAGTCTAAGTCAATTAGTTTCTCCTTGAGTTAGTTTCTTATTGGAAGTCGAAATCAGTTTAGGGCTTATAAATAGACCCCTCCACTTGACGGCGAGAGATTAGACTGAATATTGAATAAGAAAAGCTTTGAGTAATTCTGCTTGTGCTTGTTGAAAAATGTTTAAAACTTATGTATATTATTTTTTATTTAAATATATATGTTGTAATCATGTCTTTTATCTTATGATTTCTATAACGGAGACTTTTGTCCCACATCGGGCAGAAAGGAGCTGATTATCTTGTTTGTATATAATAATGACTTATGTAATATATCTTTGGGGTTAAGGATGGCTCTTACGTAGTACGGTGCAAACCCATGTGCGACGCGAACCAAGCCTGAACCCTGGTGTGATCCAACCATAGCCATATAGCTATATAGTAATTAATATTAATATTTCTATATGACTTGGGACTTGGGTTGTGGGTCATAGGCCTTGAGCCAGAAATCCCATTTTGTCATGGGCCCTAATTCGGAACTCTTACTGTTGGGTGGAAGTGTGGAGATGCCATTAGAGAGGCACTTTCCCTTAGGGAGGTCAGCTGAATAGGTTATCTTCATGTAGGGAGTTAAGCTGAATAGGTACCTCCCAAAGGGAGGTGACCTTACCCTTTCACCCAAAGCCTTTGGGGCTCTATATAAACCCATTTTTCGAGCTCCTTTTTTACAATGAATTTCCCCTCTCTCTCCTTGTTGTCTTTCTATTAAGCAGTGCAAATAACTTGATTACACCTGAAGTAACCTTTCTAGGTGGAGCCTCAAAGGTCTGGGCTGACTAATCTTGGGGGCGAAGACACATTTGGTACCCGTATTGCACAAATCGGAGTGTCTAACTACCTTAAAGAAAGTTCCTTTGGTACGTTTCAGCTCTGACCAAGTTCGTGACTACAACAACCTTTCAAGTATTTGTGCAGATTCTTCAACAAGTTCTTAACAAGTTTAAGGTATTTAGAATTGTCATACTATGGTTACTGACGACACTATTGAAGTAGTCAACACAACCATTGGAAATGAGACCAACGGGAAGGACTCTGCAAACACAAGTGCACTTGAGAAAGTTATTGAGAACAACACTCCTCTTCCATCTCTGCAAGCTTCGAAACCAACGACAGGAAAGTTAGATTTTGACAAATTGAGCAGTTCAAAGTTGAGAACTTCAAACGTTGGAAGCAAATGTTGTATTTTGTTCTTGCGGAGGCTGGGATAGCATTTGTTCTAAATGAACCCCAACCTAATAAGTTAAGTGATCCTGTAGTCGATCAGAAAAGGATCAAATGGTTCACTGCAGATTTCGAATGGAAGAATCACATTCTAAATGTGTTGTCAAACGAGTTTATACAATGTGTATAGCTCTTATGAGTTTGCTTATGAAATCTGGGAGGCATTAGGCCAGAAGTATACTCTTGAGGATGCCGTTAACTTGAGGTTTGTGGTTAAAAATTTTCTAAAGTTTACAATGGTCGACGGCATTAGCATCTTTGACCAAGTAGATAAGTATCAAGCATTGGTAGGGAATTTGGCAAAAGAGAATATCGTTCTTCTAGATGCATTTATAACTAATGCTTTGATACACAAGCTTCCTTCCTCTTGGAGTGCCTTTAAGGTCTCAATGAAACATAAGAGGAAGGACTAGGCATTTGACATTGTTGTGGTTCGGATCATAATAGAAGAGAGGAACCAACTCAAGAATTAACCCCTTAGTTCTAATAAGCCCAAGGCCAACTTGGTAGAGACTGACCAGAGAAAAAAACCTAATAAGTCTATAAAATCCAACAAAGATTTTAAGCTTCAAAAAGAAGAAGAGAGCATGCTACAATTGTGGCAAACTTGGGCATCTCATAAAGGATTGCAAGGTAAAGAAGAAATAAAGGAGGATCAGAGAGAGCAAGGGGTAATCTGGTTGATATTGAGATCTACACTGCAATGATAACAGAGGTCTTTATGGTTGAAAAGTCAGCAGCTTGGGTGATAGACATTGGTGCTACCAGGCACATTTGTGGAGATAAGAGCTTCTTTTCCAAGTATTATCATGCTGCTAACAAGGTCTTCCTGAGAAATCCTCAACTAGCTAATATAATCGGAAAAGGGCAAATCACCCTAAAGCTTACCTCGGGAAAAGTCTTGAAGTTGGAGAATGTCCTCTAGGTACTAGATATAAGGCAAAATTTGATCTCTAGTCCGCTCCTGAATAAAGCTGAGCTCAAACTTTCTTTCGAAGTAGACAAAGTAGTTCTCCTAAAAATTATGTATTTATTGAAAAATGTTATCTAAATGACGGCCTCTTGGTTTTAAGTGTTTCTGAATTAATAAATACTTTTGATTTTGCTTATGTTCTTGATTCCTTTGATTTATGGCATGGTAGACTAGGTCATAGTAGTGCACCTTATATATCTCAATTATGTAAGTTGGGTATTATACATAGTTTCAAACCACCACTGACTAAATGTCAAGTTTGTGTTGAGGCTAAGTTTATAAAGAAACCTCACAAGTCAGTGGATAAGAAAACAAATTTGCTAGAATTAATGTATAATGATTTATGTGACTTCAAATCACAATAATCAAGAGGTGGTAATAGGTATGTTATCACCTTTATAGATGACTGTTCTAGATATGCTATGATATATCTACTGAAATCTAAGAATGAAGCTAGCAATGCCTTTTTGTCATATAAAGCAAAAGTAAAGAATCAATTGGGCAGAAAAATCAAAAGGCTAAGGACTGATAGAGGGTCAGAATATTTTAGCCTTAGTAAATTCTTTAAAGAGAATGGCATTATTCATGAGACCACTACCCTATATCAGCCATAATCTAATGGGATAGTAGAATGAAAAAACCATTCATTAAAGTAAATGATAAATGCAATGTTAATCAGTTTTGGCCTACCTCTTGACTTGTGGGGGGATGCGATATTAACCTCGTGTTATGTTTTAAATAGAATTCCCCATAGACTGGAATAGTATTATATGAAAAGTGTTAAACACTTGAGAACATGGGGCTATTTGGTCAAAGTGGCAATTCCAAAACCTAAGAAGCGAAAAATTAGTCATAAAACCATTGATTGTGTGTTTATAGGATATGCAATGCATAGCTCTGCTTACCGTTGCATGGTAATAAGAACCATTGCAGATATTTGTGAGGAAAATTCAATAATTGGGACAAGGGATGCTGAATTCTTTGAACAAAATTTCCTTTCAAATTTAATAGGCTTAATAGTGAGTATGGAAGTAGTATTATGAATCATGGAAATAATTCAACTATAGCCACCGATTTATCTCAAGAATGGACACAAGAAAGTGGAAATGAGTTAATACCTATTCCAAGTGTATATAAGGATCATATACAAAAAAGCAAAAGACAAAGAAAAGCTAAATTTTCATCTGATGAGTGGATAGTCTATCTTATAGACAATGACCCTCTCATATATAGTAAAGCAATTACTTCACCAGATGCTGTCTTTTGGAAGGAAGCTATAAAGAGTGAACTAGATTCCGTTATAGCTAACCACACTTGGGAATTGTTAAATCTTCCTCAAGGTCAAAGGTGTTAGAAACTAAGTGAATATTTCAAAAGAAATTGAAACCTGATGGTTCTTTAGATAAGTTTAAAGCCAGACTTGTAGTCCAAGGTTTTAAGCAAAAGAAGGACATAGATTACTTTGATATCTTTGCACCTATCGCAAGAATAATCACCGTGAGAGTTCTTATGGAGATTGCATCCATCTACAATTTGGTGATACACCAAATGGATGTAAAAACATCATTTTTAAATAGAGAATTGGAGGAAGAGATCTACATAAGACAACCAGAAGGTTATGTATCCCTTGGTCAACTTAATAAGGTTTGTAAGTTAGTCAAGTCATTGTATGGGCTAAAGCAAGCACCCAAGCAGTGGCATAAGAAATTCGATTATGCTCTTATTTCGAAGGGTTTTAGCGTAAATGATGTTGAAAGGTGCTTGTACAGTAAGTTTCATAAAGGGGAGGGTGTTTTTATTATACTTTATGTTGATGACATGTTGATTATGGGAACAAGCCTAGAAATAGTAAATCAAACTAAGAAACTGTTGTTATCTTTATTTGACACCAAAGATTTGGACACCACTAAATCATGAGAAAAGCAATATTAATTATACTCTGTCAAGCTCATTATATGGAAAATGTGTTTAAAAGATTTGGTTTTTATGATTCTGGTTCGTTGAAAACACCTTTAACTATGGAAAGTAATTTTTAGAAAAATTTTGGAGAACCAATAAATCAGAAGGGATACTCATAGATTATTGGATCTATGACTTATCTAATGAATTGTACTAGGCCAAATATTGCTCTAGTAGTTGGAAAATTGAGCGAGCATACTCATAATCTTAGTAAAGAGCACTGGTTTGGAATTGAAAGGTTACTTCAGTATCTTAAGGGTACTATGCATTATGGGTTTCACTATTGTGGAAATTCCTCTGTTTTTTATGGACACTGTGATGCTAATTAGATCTCATATTCAAGAGAAAGACTAGCTACTAGTGGATATGTGTTTATGCTAAATGGAGGAGCAATCTCATGGAAATCAGTTAAACAATCATATGGAACTTCTTCTACAATGGAAGCAAAATTCGTATCTTTCGGTAAAGCTGGAAGTGAAGCTGAATGGCTTAGAAACTTGATTGCAGATATATCTCTGTGGCCCAAACCAGCCACCTATATCGCTTCATTGTGACAGTAAAGCAACTATAGGAAGGGCCAAGAATAGGGTATATAATGGGAAAAGAAGACACATACATCTTTGACATAATCTTGTAAGGCAATATATTGATGAAGGAACAATTACAATTGGTTACGTGAAATCAGAGAAGAATTTAGCGGATGTGTTCATTAAAGTTATGCCTACAAATGCTTTTAATGAAGCATCTATGGAAATGGGAGTGAGATTTGTGACATAGGTCATATGATGGATACCCAACTATGTTAAGGGTTTAAATCATGAATTAGGTTCAAAGGGTCAGCAACGAAGTCACTAGATGACCTGTTTGTACTACCATACCCATTCTGAATAAATATAATAAAAGTAGTACCATCATATCGTTGATAGGTTGAGTGACTTACTCTTAATCAAGCTTAGTTCACAAAATGTGGGGGTGTGTTAGATGTGGTGCACACCTAATGCTGACCTAAATAGATATAGAGGGTGAAGCCACCTTCAAATGGAAATCTCACACAGGCAAATTTCCGTAAAAATATCTATGAGACCAAGATTTGAGACAAGGCCGATAAAATGTCTACTTTTCTTTATAAAGGGTTTGTCAAGAAGGTCGACCGGTTGGATATGAATGGTGGAGTAGCCAGCTACACGGAAGAGGATTGTTCAAAAAGTCAAACTTCACCGGTACTTTGTAGCATGCTTTATCAGATCTAGTGTAGATTCAAGTCCAAAAGACATCTACAACGAAGTGTCCTACTATGGCAAATGTGTTCACTGCTGCTTGGGTCTTCATTCTTTGTATTTGAAGTTTTAACCATTGTGGGGGATTGTTGAAAAATGTTTGAAACTTTTGTATATTATTTTTTAATTATGTCTTTTATCTTATGATTTCTATAACAAAGACTTTAGTCCCACATTGGGCAAAAAGGAGTTGATTATCTTGTTTATTTATAGTAAGGACCTATGTAATATATCTTTTGGGTTAAGGATTGCACTTACGTAGTACACTGCGAACCTATGTGCGACGCGAACCATGCATGTACCCTGGTGTGACCCAACCATAGTTGTATAGCTATATGTTAATTAATATTAATATTTCTATATGACTTAAGACTTGGGACTTGGGGATTTAGGACGTGGGTCGTAGGTCATAGGCCTTGATCCAAAAGCCCATTTTGTCATAGGCCCTAATCCGGAAAGCCCACTACTGGGTGGAAGTGTGGAGATGACATTAGATAGGCACTTTCCCTTAGGGAGGTCAGCTGAATAGGTACCTTCATGTAGGGAGTCCCAGAGGGAGGTGACCTTACCCTTTCACCCACAGCCTTTGGGGCTCTATATAAACCCATTTTTGACAATGAATTTTCCTCTCTCTCTCTCTCTCTCTCTCTCTCTCTCTCTTGCTCCCCCTATTGTCTTTATGTTAAGTAGTGAAAACAACCTGATTACACCTGACATAACCTTTCTAGAGTGCAACCTTAAAGGTTTAGGCTGATTGAGCTTGAGGGTGAAGACACATTTGGTACCCGTATTGCACAAATCGGGGTGTCTAACTACCTTAAAGAAAATACCTCTAGTATGTTTCAGCACTGACCAAGTTCGTGATTACAACTTTACCTTTCAAGTGTTCATGCAGATTCATCAACAAGTTCTCAACAGTGCTTATTAGCAAGTTCTAGTTCTGTCAAGTGGGAATCGAAGATCCAAGGCAGTAAATGGTTCTAAACGTAAAGTCAAGCCTAGACACTCGTGAGTCTACAACTAGTTGAGATTCAGATGTTCAACCTTCATTCTCCACCTGAGTATTCCATCATCAAGGCTCCATTCAAGTATTACTGAGAGCCTGCATCAATCCCTTCTTGTATCACATTTTTTTTCTATTTTTCTTGTATTTTCTTGAATTTTTGGAATTTCCAGAACACCCAAAATTCAAGGTCAATTCTATGCCAATTTAACCATTAGATCTGTCCCTCACTTTAGGTACATCATCCCCCAAGCTCTAGTGACCTTAGGTCCCAATTTGACCCCATCCTGAGTCCTGACCATCCAATTTCAAGATATAGATATTTTCTTGAGTTTTTGCACTCCCTAAAAACCCTAAAACAAAGAACCCTGATATCTTCCAATTAAGCCATCCAAACCCAAAACAAACTGTGTGTCTTTGTTTTTTAATACATTTATTTATTCATCCAAAAAAAAACTTGGTTGGGAATCTACATCTCATGTTTCTATAGATTGTTAAAAGTTATTGATCTTTCCTATTTTATCTATTAGATTGTTGCTCTTTGGTGAAAGATGAAATCATCAAATGACCATATCCTGAGAGGTCTAGGAATGTGGACAGGGACCTGCAGACGCTTTACTAGCTGTAATTTGAGTTATTTACGAATGTTTTCTTTTTTTCATGACAATTATTTAGAGATGTTACAACTGTTTAAATTATGTAGAATTCTGGTATAACATGTTTACCTCTGTGAGAATGTAAATCTGATTCCAATAGAACCAACTATACTGTGTTGGCGTCTGTTGATGCTCATGCCTTGTGAATGTGATGCACTGGTCATCACCTAACAGTGTGATAGTTTCATCTCACAAATGACCAGCAGTACCATCTGGGTGAACTGAGAAGAGGAAGAGAGTGGAGAGGAACAAACCATCAATTGTAGAGGATGATTCAATCCTGTCAGTGGTGGCGGTCTTTTATTTATAATGATTTTAGATAAGACAATTATAAGTGTACTCTTTGTATAGAGAATTTCAAACTACCCTTATAAGCACACAAGCGGCCATGCAACAAGAAATAAAGAGAATTTCAAACTACCCTTACAGTAGTAACTCTTAACTGGTCCCTCTTAAGCCTAACATAGATATTGCATATGCCCAGATTGGAACCCCCTTGAAGAAATGTGCCATTAAGAAAGGCTTTGGTAAACAAATTGCTTAGCTGTTTATCTAAGCTAACAAGCAGAGTGGAGATCACCTTCCTCATCATAGCTTTTCACACAAAATGAAGTCAGCTCTAATATGCTTGGTTCTTCCATAAAAATAAGTTTACAGACAGCTTGATTGTCATAACGCATATGAATAGGACTATTAATTGGAAAACCAAGCTCATGAAGAGAAGAATATGACCACGTCAACTCAGTGGCAGTGTAGAGGGTGGGCCTTGGTGCTACGGTAAAGGTTTCCATTATTACTAAGTGGCACAAGTTCAAGTCTGAGGAACAGCTTCTTTGTAAAAGCAGGGTAGGGCTGCAGCGTTATACCCTCGCCAGACCTGCACTGGCGGGAGCCTTGTGCAGTGGGTATGGCTTTTTAACTCAGCTGCAATATGAGCCAAAACTCTATGCTGACTTTGGCAATCCTCGCCACTTTGCCACTTTACCCTAAAGTCAGGCTTTAGACTTAATTGGCAACCACATAAATGGGTATGTCTGAGAACAAAATGATGGGACTAACATGCTGAGTATCAATAGATGCTAGTTTACCATATATCAACCGAACTTTTATACAAGTCAATTGGTTAACATACTTTTAACTGTCCATAACCTACATAAACATGCTCTTTTTAGGATATACAGTCACTGGAAACTTCTGTTTCATCTTCTGGGGAACAGTTGGCACTTCCTTCACTTGTCGGCTTCTCCTGATGTCATCGAACAGTGATGCTCCACAGAGTAACCTTCTTTAGACCATCTTAATGATTAGCCTTACTGAAAAGTTCTCCACAAATCAGGGGCTGCCTGAAACCATGTAGGATTTTTCCTAGACCAGTTGGTGCATTGAACAGTCTTATTTCTCCATTAGTTGGTTTATTTGTTGACTGCTAATTTATGCATTGAATCTTCTATGTCCCTTGTTCTAGGTTCTTTTCCTTTTTTTCTCCCTCTAATTTGCAATGTTTCTAACAAATGGTGTGATATTATTTCCATGTAGTGGTTATTTGGCACCAGAGTATGCCATGCACGGTCAGTTAACCAAGAAGGCTGATGTATATAGCTTTGGGGTCCTTGTGCTTGAAATTATAAGCGGTAGAAGCAGTGCAAAGGCGAAATGGGGAGAAACACACAAGTTTCTCCTAGAATGGGTGGGTCAGCTTCCGTAAATTTAATCAATCATCTCAAGAGTACTGTCAAAAACCTGATGCAATTTCTGCTCATCATTGTCTTTGGCACTTGGCAGTCATCTTTTGCATGAAATTTTTAGAATTTCAGTTAGTTGTTAGTAATGTGATTTAACTGTTCAAACTTTCAGCTGCCAAAGTTTCTGCTTATCAATTGACTCTTTTGATAATAATCGATATACTCTTCTTGCATATGTACTTACGGAAAGCATTTACTGCAATTCACAGACTACCCCAACATTTTTCCCTGCTTAGGTTATTCTATTCTGTTCTCTTCCCTGTTCAAGCCTCTTCTGCAGTTCAGATATTATGTTCTGTTTTTGTCCTTCATGTTTGGTCAGTTTGGAAGAGACCAAAAAATCAAGCAATTATTTGCTTAGCCAACAAAGCTCTTGTTGAAAGGCAAAAAGTTCCTTTTCTCCAGGGGAAAAAAAGGGCAAAAAATCCTCTTCCTATTGGCTTCAGTTGATGGAGTAGAATGTGAATTTTTTGTTGGCATTTGAGTCCACTTATGTGATGAATAAAGAAACATTCAGACCTTGTTCATGATCTAAATAGTTCTACTGTAAAGTTCTTTATATGCTCAATTTATTTTCTCCTGTGATAACTAACAGGGATGTTATGCCTTGACAGATCTGGGAACTCTACATGGACGGACAATTATTGGAGCTGGTTGATCCAGCGATTGGAGACTACTCAGAGGAAGAAGTCCTTAGGTACATCAAGGTAGCCCTTTTTTGCACCCAAGCAGCAGCTGGCAGAAGGCCTACAATGAGCCAAGTTGTTGATATGCTTTCTAGACCCATCCGGCTCAACGAGAAGGAACTGACTCCCCCAGGTTTCTTTCACGAATCAGGTGGGCTCAGTGGCTACCTGCCTTCTTCATCAAATAAAGGATCAGTTGGCTCTACTACTACTCAAGTGGACAGCTCTCCTATCATCACTCAGGTTGATCCTAGATGATTATCACCTTATACAGGCTTACCATATTTTTGGGAAACATTATTTTTTCTAACTTCATTTTTATGGTTGTCTGAAACCCTGGGGGAAAAAACTAGCACTTGTATCTTATTTTAGACTTTCATGGGTATGTGTATTTGTAAAGTTCCTCCCCCACTTCCAGACCCCAAAAAAAACCAAAAAAGTTGGGATTTAGTTTCACCGAAAAGAATGGAAGATGATCCTTCGGTGGAAGTGCATCCGTGTATGTGTGTGTGTGTGCGTGTTGAGGCAATACTTTTCAAGCTGGATCAAAGCTTTATTGACTCTGAATTCTTACTTTAGAGCAGTGATTAATACTGTAGAAGTTTCAGACTTTCAATGCTGAATCACTGAAGCCCTTCTTTTTTCCCCTCTAGGTAGGACCTGAGCAGGGTTGAAGGATAAGAAAACAGGGGTAACCCCACCAACCAAGAACGGGTCACCTGAAACCTGCTATAGGTATACCATCAATAGATGCAGTATCCCTTCATGTCGGACAGAAAATCATGTGAGGCTCCTGTAAGGAAAGAATAGAAGCGTCAGGGGAAACACATTTCCTTACTAAACAGTTTGTAACAGTTCATTCCTATACCAGGATGATGGATTCTTAATAAATTAATATATGAACTGATTTTGTTCAGAGTATATAGTATTTAACTTATGTTGACGAAAATAATATTTATTCCTAAACGTAACTTTGATCGCTTCTATTTCTCCTCCACTGAAGTGGCTTTAGTAACTTTGGTGCGGCAGTAAAGCGCTTCATCCGTATTCACATCCAACCATGCAGTGGAGGGTTCCAACTATTATTATCAACCATTCAGAGGATCGAGAGCTTAGAATTATTCACCGCGAACCCCATTTTACGTGAATAAATCTTCTCTAGATAAGCTTGTACACCAGGTGCATGTCTCCAACCAACATATGGAATTTTCACTCTCAACCAAACTAGAGAGTTCCTCCTTTCTTGTCTCACAAAAAATGTTATGTAAATGCATTGTTCAATTGACAATCCTTCCTAGAAAATGAGGTCCTACACCAAAGCCTGGGAAGCTTTCCCTTTGATTCTCAAAGCAAACCCCTCCTAGAAAATGAGTTCCTGCACCAATAATCATATTTTAAAACATAATAGAAAAGGTATATATTTTTTGTAAGTATTATCAATCTCATATTCCCACAAAAAAAATCCTGAGGGTAACAAACAGTAGCTTTACAGTTCAGACGCTCAAACTGCAAAAATCATTAAGGGATCTACACCTAGCTTGTTTATTCTAGTAATGAATGGAGTAAACGAACATAGGAAGCAATCGAAGATTCAATTCAAGGAGAAAAAATTTAGAAGAAAGTTGAGGATAAAGGACGGAAAATCCAATCTAACGCCATCACAATCATTCATCGTTGGCTGGCTGGGGCTCTTTGGCAGTCTGGTCCTCAGTTACCTCAGAAGCCTCCTGAGTAGATGAATCGGGGGCACCGTTAACGATGATCTCTTTGGCAGCAGGTGTGTCTCCTGCAGCTGCTTCCACTGCAGTGGGTGAAGCAACTTTTCCATCTTTGACAATCTTTCCATCCTTGGCCTCCTCACCATCCTTGGTATTCTTGGCATCCTTGCCATCCTTGGCTTCCTTACCATCCTTTGCAGCGGCAGGTGGTGGAGGTATCATGTGAGGTGGTGGTGTGTGCTTCAGTTTCAGGAGTATCTGCCGCATCCTTGAAAGATCAGTCGGCTTCCCGGGCTTTGGACCTTGGACAACGACGATTGATGGTTTCTTTTCTTGCTCTTTCTTTCCTCTCCTTTTCTCAATATTGGGGACCTCATAAGGAATGAGCTCAGCTATTGCTTTCCAATACTGCTTGTCCGCCTCTTTGTGGAATTTTTCTTGATTAGCCAAGTATAGCTGTCCAAATATGCATTTTCATCTTAACAAAAATGAATGTGGGTACCAAAAATAGAAAGAGAAAATGGGAGAAAATTCCTTCAGAGTAGTTCTACCTTCTCTCTTTCTCTATTATTAGCTTTGTTGGTATCACAGTTAAGTATTCTTTTTTCATAGAAAACCCGTTTATATTCTTCAGCTTCTTCAATAATCTGGGCCCGCATCTCCTTCTCCCTCTTCTCCTTCTCCTCAAGATGAATGGCATTTTGGCTGTCACAAATTAAAACAAAGTTCACCACCATTAATTGGAATCAATGCAAAGTTACAACCCAAGAATATAAACATTTAACTGAATAGATAAATAAAATGTGGTTCTAGGGCAACAAAACAAAACAATACAAACAAGATACCTGTATGAGGATTGGATTTCAAAAAATTGATAATTTGGAATCAGTTGATTACACATTATTTTCTACTTCATTTTCCTTCCTTTTGATTTCACAGCTGAAAGTAAAGATGTCAGAGGACTTTTGTTTCAGAATGTAAAGAATCACCAAAGGAGATCTCCTGATAAACTACTCAAAAGAATCAACAAAATACACTAGTGGATTGGAATGTAGCACACACGATCAAAGGACTTTCACAAGAATTTTGGGGCGGTCATCATGTGCAATGGCAAATTTCAAATTTCCGTGGTATTCCAGATAAGAGCAGTCTAATATTTTACAGGTAATCAATAAAATAAGGACCAAGACTATCTAACAGTTAACATTCCAACTGTACAAAAAGAAATGCAAATGAACTCCACAAAACTACCTCTAGTATGGTGGCATCCCATAATCAAATTGCAGAAGAAACGCTGAGAAATGCAGAACTTTAAAAGGCACAACCTACACTGGATAGTTGACTCAATTCTTATTATGCCCAAATTCTTTGATTGGCTATGGATGCACTTACATGGTTGGATTTTTAGTTTTCCCTTCTTCATAAATGAAGCTTAACTTTAGTAGCAAGTAATACAAGGTTATTAAATAAAAAACTCCAACATATATAGAGATCTGTGGAAGTTTTTGCTTCTCCCCGGTTCCATTTTCTAGGATTTGATCTATGGTATCTGATTCCTATCTGATTATCAATGAAGTTGGATACATCCCTTTTGGGTTTTAACCTACGTTAGAAGTTCTTCAATTTCTAAAATTGATGAACGAATGAAGAGATGGTGCCTAGGTTTCATGGGATGGGATGCAAATGGATAAGAATTTGCATGCTTAAAAGAAACAATGAGGAATGAAGTTCAGCGTTTGATGTTATTGTACCTAGGAAAATTCAGCAGAGTCCTCATGGAAGCAACAAAGAGTTTCATGATCACCAAAAGGACGGGAGTTGAGACATGAAATGCATCCTTATTCAGAGAGGATGGCCATGGACCTCTTGACACACACACACTCTCCGATCCTATTTGGATCAGGGCTGGGGATTGGAACCCGAACCTGTATTCTGAATGAAACCATAAAGAATGAAGCACTGAACCATACCAACATTAGTTTGAACAAACGAGAAACAAGGTCCTGATCTGAAGACCTAATACCACAAAAGTATCCAAACTTCCTTTCAACAACAGCAAACATTATTTTCCAGTTGGAGAAAATAACAAACAACAACCTGACCCAACCATCTATCTCTGTACAATTATTATCACCTTCAGTGCTTCATATCATTTCATGGACAGAGGAAACTCTCAGATAGACCATGCTTAACAGTTACAGGTCCAAATCAGACTTTATGCTGTAAGATTAAATCACTTGCCTTTGTCTATGGCTGTTATTGATCCCCTCCTTGGAACAATAAACAAGAAGAAAAAAATTCGCCCATCAAGCAGGGAAGGTCCAATGTTTTGACATCAACAACGAGGGCCAGGGAAATAGGTAGGGTAAAGTTACCAATGAGAAATTAAGTGTGCATCTGTAAAGAAGGAAGCCAAGTTGGATGGCGCTACTCCAGACAGATTTAAGCAGTGGAGCCATACCTAGGACATCCAACTGCGGGAGGTGATGACCCAAAGTAGTAAAGCCCTCAACTTTCAGTTTCCTTCACATCCCCACTCATGTGAAGAGAGGCTGGCATTGCGATTGAGGATCAGAATATAAATTCAGGTGGACCAAGGGAAAAAGCTGATTTCTCAAGAGGGAATATCAATATAAACTCCTTTTTGAGGCCTAGTAATGCACTGATTGCAGCCAGGATCAATAAAATAAAGAAGAACAAATTGAATAACTAAGAATTTTCTCGCCCTTTTTTTCAATTTAAAGAACATAAAAGATAAGGCGAAGGGCAAACAGATAGATAAGAAGCTAGGGATAGCATGAATTAGGCTATCTCAGATTTGGAACTGTTGAACACAAGTCTTTCTCAGACCAAGAGCCAACAAGCAAGCGTAGAATTCCATTAGTTAATTCATAATTCAATACAACTGATCAGACCTATTTATAGCTTGTCCTAGGCTTCACAAGATAGCATGTTTCAAAAATAGAAACCAGATGAAAATACAACCTAAATAACTAAAAGGAAACAAACAACTGGAAGACAAACTGAAGAAAATAGAGATTTATATATAACAACTAAGCGTAATTTCTAAATCTGAAATTAGAAATCAGTACTACCTGGCAAAAACTCAATTTAGAAACCATCTGATCACCTATTACAACCATGCTGGAAATCAGAAATTGAAGCTAGGTAAACAGACAGCTAAAAAAAAATACAAAAAATCCATATCTTGTACTCCATGCAAGCTGTCATGTATCTGTGCCAATCATTGTGGCAATAAGTATCTGTATCATATCGACTGTATCGGGTGGCGTGCACTGCTTCTGCAAGTGGCTAACGACATACCAGTGACACTATACAGACAATGGGTGAAGTGGACAGAACACCCGTTTTAAAAGGAGATTCAGGGATAATTTTATATGTTATAATATCAGTTTTTCAAGTGACCAATACCATGCACTATAACCAAGTTGTTCACGTGAACAATAACTCAGGCAGTGTTCAACTTAACAGTATTGTTCCTTCCTTTGTCTTCTTGTTTGGGTCCCTTAACTTCTCCATGCTTTTATCTAGGCTGGGCTTCTGTAGGTGATGCTTCATTGGACTAACAAAAACTTGCAACATCATCAGACAAGGCTGCTTCTCACGACAGTTGAATCCAACAACCTTGTTGGGCTGGTTTTGGGGCGTGTGCTGGGGTACATATGGACTCGTGAGGTACATTACCTGAGTTCAGAAGCAGTATCTAGCACAACCCACCAAATTGGGATAAGGCTATGTCGTTGTTGCTGCTGTTTTTTTTTGTAAGTAACCATGTGCTATAATAGATGGTTCAGCTGACAGAGTTATGGACTAAGGGGTTTTGATTTCCATGTCACATTCAGAATCTCCAATAATGATAGCCCTGGGGGTATTTCTTGTATTTTATAAATTAGGTCCAAAGCAAGCCTAATCATTTGACGCTGAGCCTAAGGATTGGAATTCCAGCTTACCATGTTCCTTAGCAGTTGGATAACTTCAGGAAGGGCTGTTTTTCTTTTCTTTTTTTGGTGAACCTTCAGAAGGTTGCTTTTCACTGCATCTATATTTGCATTTGGATATACAATTTTTTCTTTTCTTTTTATTATTTATGCTTTTACCTTGTAATCATGGTGAGAAGATGGATTAAAACACAAAAACATTATTAGAGCTCTACAATGATAGGAGAGGAATCTTTTTCTATCATCCTCTTTCCATTAAGAATTTTCTGCTAACAGCCTAACCTATTCCTCAGGGGAAAACACACCTTCTCCCGCCAACATCAGTTTCAATGGGCTCAATCAAGTGTAAAATGAATTACAGAGCAGAGCACCCACAAGGGCCACAACCAGCATTACTTTTTCTTTTGGTATGAACAATCGGCATTATCAATGAAAGAACCTAGACCTTTACGAAAGATTATGCATCAGATCAGCAGAATATAGTTCGAAAAATTAAAATATTTTATCGGGGTGATAAATATCATAATATCATCTAGTGATTTCTACCGTGTACTTTACCCATTCTAAATAAGGAAATTGGTGTTTTAACATTATCATATGACCAGAATATACATATTTGCATAATACAAAGAAATGCATCAATTCGACAGTACAGAATACCAAAAATTAATTTCAACAATCCGGATTTCAGATTCACAAGCAGAAAATAAATAACAGCATTGGCAAACCTTAAAAGCATAATAAAAGAAACAAGCACAGATCTGACTATGTATGGAAGAAAATATCAAATCAAGAAATTAAAATGTCAATATACATCTGAGTTTCTCGAATTTTAATGGATCAATCAAATTGAGATAAAAAGTTATAAAAGGGGAACGAATTAAAAAAACAGGAAACCTCACCGGCGCCATTCGCGAAAAGCAGAAGCTTCCTCTCGCATTTGCTCGGGAGGAGGAAGAACAGGCCCATCGGATGTGAATAAACCGTCATCGTCAGCACCAATATCATAAGGCTTTCCATTCCCGTTGGATTGGGGCATTTCAGAGAAGGGAGAAGACGAGTAATCGGGATTCGGATCTTGGTAGCCGAACATTTCAGGAGAAGGTGGAATGGCGTCAACAGAATGCGAAACGTGATGAACTGAAACCTCCTCTTCACCAGGGAAATCACCATGATAATCCGCAGAAGGTGGAGGTTCATCATCGATTACATCTTCCACCTTGCCTTCTTCCTCTGCGGCAAAATTCGAGTAAGATTCGTAACGCTGAGACGGCAACCGAGGGTCGTAACCAATGTATCCATCATCATCAAAGGGACGAGGGGAGCTCCTTACCCCCTCATTTCCATCATTGCTGAATGTATCAAACGACATTTTCTGCTACTCTCTCAAATAATTGTTTCTCTATACAGCAAGAGCTGGTGAATAACGAATTTTGCTTCTTATCACTGTGATTCTTTCTCCGCAAAGACAGATCGTTTGTTAGAAAACTGATGGGAGAGTCTTCTCAAGGCTCTCTTTTCTGGTTTGCTTCTCAAATCTGTCGCGGAAATAATGCAAGAGCGCGCGGCATAAGCAGGTATGTATAGATGAGAGAGAAAGAACGGGAACGGGAGATCTGGTTTAGTACCGTAAAACCATAAACTTGCTTGGAAAGACAGAAATGTCCCTCTTTCATAAAATTTCGAATTACCCGATTATTGACTTTTCCTTCCATGGTTTTAATACACCGCCAGCGTACAGATCGAATCGATGCACGCATGGTTTGTGGCGACATCGGGTCATGGATCGTCCGATACCGATCAGGGGTAAAATTGTAAAACTGAGTTTATACTGTGTAATTGTAATCCAATCTGAACTTATCTATAACGTGCATGGCTGCACTTATACTGGGTATCTTTCTATATTAAATAAAGTTATTTTTTATGAGAAAAGAATATCTAATAAAGTTATTTGTCAAAAGAAAAAAAGACGTTAATTAAGGTTGTAAAAACAATAAATGTTGAGGGCAAAGTCGTCCGACTTCAGAACTGATACAGTTGATGGTAGATCAACATCTTCAGGCGGTGATCAATAATTTTCGATGTGTAAACTCTCGATGAAAGTAATCCACTCTTGAGATGAAGGACCCAGTACATGGATTTGGGGCCCACAACAATAACTTTTATGGAAAAACATGTTCTGCTGTAAACTGCTGTTCTCTGCCGTACAGCAACGCCCATATATATCAAATAAGTGGTCAAAGAAACAAAGAAACTAGAAAACTAGTTTGAAATTTAAATTTAAAATTAAATTTTTAATTTCAACCTTTTATTTGGTATAAAAATGTACTGCTGTGCCTAACAAAGGAGATTTTTTTTCCAACTTTTATGTACACTATGGAAAGAATCAAGAATTACAATCTCAAGAATTACAATCTCAAGGAGTTGTTCAGTTAGCAAAAGAGCAACATCTCATAGCATGAGATCAAGAATTTAAATTTCTATCCAAAAAAAAAAATTAAGAGTTTAAATCTCCTCTTAAAATGTAATGAGATATCCTTAAAGATATAGTCAAGGTGTACATAAGTTGATACATTCTTTTATTAAATGTATCATGGAGTTGTTTTCCAACCGTGGAAGTTAATAAAATTCTAGAAAGAAATTTGTGTGCATGTTTATTTTTAAAATTTTTGGTAGGAGAAAGAAATTTATGTCTGCTATACATTCTTAACATATTTGAGAAAAAAAAAACACTATCAAAATTAAAACATTTTTTATCCTTCACTCTAAAGTGAAGAAAGACTCTTGATCAAATATTGTCTGTTTTCTTACAAGATTTTAAGAAATAATGAAAGAAACTTTGGACCTTTGGCTGGTTGGTGCAAAAGTAATTATGCATGTGAATGGCTTACCCATGATTATGAATGAAAACTTTCACTACAAGGAAGGTTTCTCTATAGATATTTTTTTTTATTTTGAAGTTGGAGGCTATTGAGGTATTTGAGTTACCTCGTGCTTAAACCCTAACCCTAACAAAGCCTTGGGTCTTGGAGGGCGCAAAATCCACCTCCTAACATGCTCAATTTTACGTTTCAAAGCTTACACAAATACAACCTCTTAACCAGTCGGTCCTAAATCCCTTCGAACCAGGTGGGGTTGATTACAAAGAGACAAGCGTGGGGAGTTGAACTGGGAGTTAAGTGACATTCCACTCTATCCTTTGCGAGTTTTTCTTTTCCCCTCAACATAAACCTGAAGAATTTTGAACTACCTACCTGTACACAAGATATAATGGGGGCATAGTACAGCAAACATGTCTACCAGCTGGGTAAGTCACAAGACTCCTCTCAATCCACCTTTGTTAAGGTGAGATTGGATAGGATTATGCAAATCATTCTCCAAAGCCCAAGCACTAGTCAGTCAAAGTGTCAATCAAACCTTGGTCATAAGACTCATAACTGAAAGGATTGTAACCCTTCACCTCTTTTCGTTTGGGGTTTTTGGGGTGGCGTAAGTGTTTTAAGAGAAAAGAAGAAGAAAAAAAAGGGGGGGGGGGGTACGGAAATGTTATTAAAGGCTAATTAGAGAATCAAAATAGCAGTGAAGCATGTAAATTGAGATGAATCAAAGATCCAATGATGAACAATCTGTAACTTGGTTAGAAGCCCAAAACACACCCACTTCCTCAAAAAGTGGGAGACATGTCTGATAATCCAAACATTATAATGTTTAAACTAGCCTACCCATTCTACAACAGCAACAACAAATCTTAAAATCTCCGCAGCACCTGTTGCAGATCAGGATCAACAACGTCAGGTCATGGCGGTTACATTTCTGCTAAGCCTCAACTTTACCTCCAAATATAAAACAGTGAGGTCAAGCGGAAGCAATAACAAGACTTCAGCTTACTACATGCATGTATCTGAATCCTGCTCTGGCTTGCCTTGTACCTTCGCAGCGGTGTCCTACTCAACTTACAAAAAATGGACAAAAGCTGTGTCAAATGGCATTCCACCATATGTATATTTTTTTCATGAAACTAACATCATATTCAAGAAAATTGAAAATCATAACCCAAGTCAGCTCTTGGAGAGACCAACCATGGCGTTTGAGATATGTCAAGACCTGCACAAAAATGATTGGGCATCTGCAACCCAGTAATATTTTACACTGAATGGCCAGCACTTCCTGAGCCTGAGGAGAAAAGCTTTAACATCTGAATAGTTAAAAACCATCTCCAGCCAACCCACAAAAACAATTGATGACAAGATCCTGAGAAAAGATGTACAACTCAGAACTGTAGTAAACACAGAAATGTCCGATAGAAACTCCATGTCTCTGTCCTGTTGCTTGGCAAAAGACTTTGACATGTCAACTCCTCAGCACTCATCCCAAACAATTTCAACTGGAACCACGTCTTAAAAGTATTGCAGATTGGTGGTTGGTAACAGTTATGGAAATCTCATGATCGTCCTGAGCCTTTCGTAATGTATTGTCAAGAAAAGAAAGGTGGTGCGTTGTAGTCAAGGAACCGGAGGAGTGTTCTTTGCATATCTTGCAGAAGGTATCCGCTGCAATACTCGTGATAACTCTGGCTTCAGTCTTTTACTTGGAGTTGATTGTGATGATCTGAACAAACATGCACATACTTGGTGAACAAGTGAACATAGATAAAACACATGAAAACAGAGAGTAAATAATCAAAATTTTGAATAGCATTTGAGAACACTAAAACATATTTACAGGAAGAAGAAAAAAAGAAGAGAGGGTATAAAGGTACAAGTTTTACTATTATTTTAGTTTGTTGTGCTGTTAAATAACAGGCACAAGGGAATACAGTATCTGATCAAACAAATGAGTGGTACAAGTTTTTCCACCTTTCGAGTTATTTGGCAATAATGGAAGCACAATGATTTTAATTTAGAAAAACAACAACCTCTAAACATGCCTTATTATTGCCAAAAGAGTGAACCCATTGGATGCGATGCCGAGTTCCACCATTTCCCAAAACATTTCAATTGATTCCAAGGGTTTTCCAAGACCAAGTGGACTCTGAAATAACAGAGGTCCAAGATTTACATCTTTAACAAACAAATCATCAAACACTTCCTGACTCTCTATTTGTTTATTTTCTTTAGCTTACTTTGATCAGATATCTTTGAAAGTATGAAAGTTAGGAGTCTGTAATTCATTTTCAGTAATTCTCTGTAAGACATTGCAGTTGTTCAAATGGTCAACAGAGGGTATCTTCATTGACCATATGGTCAGTTAGATCATTGTTATCGACCTGAAGTTCACTGAACACTCTTTCCTCAAAATTAAGATTTCTAATCTTCCGTGATTTCCTTAGGTTCAGCAAGTCTGATTATTTCACGGATATGCACCCCACAAACATCCAACTTCTCTAGGATTCCAATTTATCCACACCTTGGATCTCAGTTAACTTCTTGCCTATAGTATATTGTTAAACCATTGCTCATCTTTTGCAGAATGGGTGTATGTGAGGATACCCTACTTTGTTATATATAGCCAATAAAGCCTGCGGAGACAATGGAAGAGATCTGGAAATTTGTGTTTAGTGGTGGACCATTCCAAGAGGCATCATGTATCCTTCATCTCTTCTTAACACAAGGCAGAAATTTGAATACTGGTACTATTTCATCTGCGAGTTTTTCAGGAAGGACCTCGTGCAGGACCATCTCATTTATCAATTATCACACAAACTTTCTCCCGAACACCATTGGCCTCATAATTTCAAATGCACAGGGCATATGAGACAACCCTCAGAAGATGCCTGAGTCCACCGGAATTTCATGACTTTTAGGCAAGCTTTTGAGGATTTTTCCGCTGACACCACACGGTTCTCGCTGGCCTGTGCTGGTACAGAATGGATGATGTGAAATTTGTCTTCAGGTCACTAAAAGCTATCTTATTGCAAATCAGAAAGAGAATAGGTCCTCTCAGTCAGTTCTGTTCCCAAACTTATTCTGAGAAAGAGAACCATTGCAGCTTTGATTTTATTTTGCATTTTAATAGGGTAACAGAAGGTGGAATAACCAAGAATGATTTTTTCTACAGGTAAAAAGAATTCCTCTAGCAGTTGAATGCTTAAAATAACTTGGCCTGGAAAACAGGTTCCACTTTAGATAAAAATTATATACATGGATCAACTTTTGCAACCAAATGAAGTTTATATAAATATAAATATAAAGATACTACAAAGGAAATTAAAATCCATCTCCAGATGTCTAACACATATTCGACTTTAACTCAAGTGAAGGAAATATTCCAAAACAAAAGAAACCGTGGCCAAAAATAATCATAAATGTAGTTCAAAAAGAAATCACTAACCTTGGAGAGCCTGGACGTTTCTGCGTATACTGACCAAGCACTGATTTCAGGCTTGTAAGGGCCTCTTCAGCAGCCTAATGAAGGGGCAACCCAAGTTTTCAGACTAAATACATCAAAATTAAAATGGAGGAACAAGATGAAGAGGACAATGAAGTGAAGAGGGAATACCTGCAGTTTAGCTTCATCCCATGTTGATCCAATTCCCTTTCCAAAGACCTGGCTTCCTATTTCAACCTAAAACACATTCCCCAATCAGGATTATGCATTTTTTTCCCAAACAGATAACTTTATATTCAGAATGGCATTCAAGCAATCCATGGGGAAGTATTAGTTTAAACCAAGCAATAAATATAGGTACCATTCATGCTATGCATCGGAAAGACGGAAACTACTAATGAATATATCAAGTTAGATGACAGCCTCAGCACCCCAAAAAAAAAGAAGATTGGATAACAGCCTAGAAATCATGAATGCTGGAAACAATTGATCTCCTAATCCCTTATTTTCAAACACATTTGCTTTATCTTAAAACTGCTAAACTACAGTAATATAGATGTCAGATAATCCATCCACGTCCCTTTTATATGTAGCTTATACAACGGATGGCCCAAAGGCTGAAATGTCTATACAGACAAATAAAGGTGCAAAACGGAACTTGAATAGAAACACAAATATAGGAGACACAATGAGGAACCAACAAGCTTAAACCTGAAAACCCCAACCAAATCAAATTTTTCCCAGGTTCAAATTCAAGTGAAGGGAGTGATCAATCAAATTTGTCCTGTACATAATCATGGACATTTTAATATAATAAATTGGTAATCATGTTTACTAAAGCTAAAAAAGAATAGTTTCCAACCAAATAATTAGTCCATTGGAACATCACCAACGGACATGTAATTCTATATTTCTATTTAAATGTCAAAAGCAGCATTATGGAAAATGCAAACCTGAGCATATACTTCGCCTTTTTGAACTGAACTTGTTGGAAGTGGGGGCTGAGGTTGAAAAACTAGATTAAGCCCCTCTGTCAAACACTGAAAAGTAATTCCTTTATGTCATTGATCTAAAAGCAGAAAATTTGACACAATATGGACAAGAATAGACCGAAAATTTTAAACATAAACAAGCAGTTGGCATCTCACTAATTCTTTAAGGGCAGCAACAGAACCCATTGATTTTTTAGATCCGTCTGTCCTCGGGTCTAGAAACCTGGATGGCTCTGATGTAGTTGAAAATGCAATAGATTCTTCCTTCGAAAATGGCAGAAACCCAGAAGAATTTGTATCACCAACAATGCCGTTCTCATTTGCATGTGAAAGCTTGTTCAAATCCCCAAGCACCAAGCTGGGGTCAGGCTTGACATGTGACAGATATTTATCTGCAGAAAAGAGTGTAACTATCTAAGAGGCACAAAAGATATACCTGATGCTGACTATAAAAGTTCAAATATAAGTAGGAATGGGACAGCAGTAGTAGTGTTGACTCACTCATGAGTGCACTTACTATATGCTGGCAAAATGTAAATAGGACTATGGGCAGATTAAATTTATTCATCTCTAATTAGAGCAGAAAAAAATAAGATAAAACGTAGGCATCACTGCGTCATACATTCTTCTCTCATTATCCTTACATCCTCGAACTCTCATGCATCAGAAAGATAAGCAAAAAGTCATAATCTCAACAGAAGTTATGAAGAAGGCAACAACCCTTCTCGTTAGGGGCTCTTAAAATCCCACAAGACACTGAACACAATGCAAGATAGAAGAAAATTAATGCCTAACAACAAAATCCTTTTTATTCATGTGTATGTGCATGATAGGGAACAGCAACAAGACAAGTGTAAAAACAAATCAAAGTAGAAGAAAATTCAATGCCAGCAGTAAGAACCAAAAGATACAAAAAAAAGTAGGTCATCCTTACTGGCTAAATTCCTAAGAGAACTTTCAGCAGCCAGCTGCTGAGCCTCCTTCCTTGTCTTACCAATACTTTCACCAACTTTTTCCCCGGTGAACCAGACCTACAAAAGCAAAACATTAATCTTACAATCTTTCTTTTTTTTGGATCAAACAAAAACACATTGATTAATTGCTCTCACACAACCACAAGCTAATCACATCATGAACCAAACATGTTCAGATCCAACAACCAATTGCCATCATTGAAATATGCAACAACGTGAAATACACACATTGGAACTATCCATGGAAAAAATATATAATAATAATTATGTTTCAAAAAAAGTTTAATAACAATTATGTATTTAATGGATCAAAAAAAAAACAAGGAAGAGTCAAAATAAGAAATAGCATTCCCTTGGAATCAAAGAACATGATTAACAAATCAGGGAAAAGGAACCTGTGAAACTAATCTCTCTTTTCTAGGGAAGAGAAAATCTGTAAAATTAGAACCAGTACTAGTTACAAGTCTAGAAGGGACTAAAAAGGGCTTGTGATACATACTCAAGAAAAAGAAGGATTTCCATCTCTAAATACAGACAAAATAATTCAATGAACTTAGTATTCAATCTATCAAAAAATCTTTGATGATTGAGAAGGAATAAGGGAAAGAAGAAACTTCAAGATGGCAGTTGCTGCCCAAGAAAAAAATCATGAAACGAATGGATGCAACAATCCTTCAGGCTAAGTTCTGGTCAAAGAAATCTTCTTAATTAGAATTTTCATATGGCACCATATGCCCATTTCACTTGCCCAAATATGCTAATATTTATATTGTACCTGGACCTTGAATGGAGACATATCAGCAGATGAACATCAAAATAAAGTTGATCAGCACCTGAGCATATGCAAACAATCCCTCAAGAGTATGGTAGTAACTCAATTGAGAGATAAGGATGCAGTGAAGGGCTGAAAGACTGAAATTAGTAAGTAATCTCAGAAATTAGTCACTTACTAAGGTCAAACAAACTAACCAGTTGATAGTAGGGTACCAAAAGGTAGAAGAACACCTCAAAACCCTTGGAGAACAGATGGTTAGACAAGGATATAATAATAACAGAGCGAAATCAGATAATAACCCAGGACTGAAATTAGAAGCGATGGACAGATAAGGTAACTGACTGACTTGCAATAGAGCCAGCCACTGGATGAGGTGAGGAAAGTTGATGGAAGACTCCAATGGGGGAAAAAGATTCTCAAACATTGTAGTCGTCTGTTGGACAGAATATGAGTCAACATGGATTGCAGCAGAAACTCCATGAGAAAGACATCAGGACTTGAAAGAAACAAAGGATAATTCCGAATGTTACAACCAAATAGTTCCGAATGTTACAACCAAGTTTCTTGTCTAGATCAACAATAATTATTATCTCAGTAATTGCACCAAACAGAAACAGCAGGTCAACCAACAGGTTGGCTATAGTGACAGAAAAACAAGGAAACTCGATACAAGAAAGGAAGAGAGAAAAGGGAAGGAATAAGGATATGACCAACTTCTCTCAAGTCTCACCTATGGCCAACCACAACGGTGTGTGTGTGTGTGTGTGTGTGTGTGTGTGTGTGTGTGTGTGTGTGTGTGTGTGTGTGAGGTCATGAGATCAAACCTCCTAGACCAAGGTAGAAATATATAAGTAACAGCCAGGTAGTAATTACTAGATACTCAAATTAGTAACTAATGTAACAAACAGAAACTAATTAATCCTCGCCAACAATCTGGTTTCAGTGAACCAGTAAGACTCAGACTATGCGCTTGGTCTGGAGCAAACTGAAAGGCTAAGTTGAAGAACAATGGGCTTAAGTATATGCTAGTTCGCCTTAAGCCAATGACTATCCTGTTACTGTAGTTGTTGTATACACTATACATTATCTAGAAGAAAACATTTCTCTTAAATTAGTATGCTAAGATACCTCAGTAGAGAATTGCAGTTCTGTGCTAGAAACCAAAGCAGGTCTGAACTCCACCTACAAGTAAGCAAAAAGGAACTATAGTAAACTAAGAAAAAAGCCAACTGACTAAATTATTAAATCTCCAGCTTTATTACATCAGAACTTCTCTGATACCTTGCTTCCACATTTCGTTGCAATTTCCTGTAGAACTACTGCAGGGCTTTCTGAATATGGTGGTGGTGTAACCCGCCCAGAATCAAAATGAAGATCCCGCTTGACAGTAGGAGATCTACCCAAAGGCACCTCATCACCTTTAAATGGAACATAGATAAGATTAGACAAGATCATACACAAAAACTAAGCAAATTATCATCACCTTTTCTTCTTTTTTTGTTCTGCAGAGTGCAGACTATAGGACTGTGCAAAAAAAATATATCAATTATTAAAAATCATAAACCGCAGACATGTTCTCAAAGGAGGAGATAAGTGGATTCTATAATCACCTAATAAATACATATCCACAAATAGACAAATAGGTCAAAACTACACAAAACCATAAACTTTCCTTCTTTTGGAAATCTGAAGAAATGCAGGACAAAAGTACATGAGGAACAAAAAATATAGTTTCTTTTGACCCAAAAAAAAAAAGGAACAAAAGTTATGGCTCAACATATTGCCTTTAGAATTATTAGACACCATTAAGATATCAAAAATTGATGCCCTCTAGTACGAAAGCTTCTGACAAATTCACACTGGGGACTAAGTTTCTTTCAATCCTCATATCCCTCAACCCCTCCCCACCTCAAAAGGGGAGGGGGGGGGGACCCAAAAATGAAAGAGAAGAAAATAAAATCAAATAAAACCCAACTTCCCCCCCCCCCCCAAAAAAAAAAAAAAAAAAGAAGAAAAAGAAAAAGAATTGTGAGGGGAACCAGAGGACTGTAGCAACCATTCTCTGATCTACCACTTAAACAGCAAAATCTTTCTATAGTCAAAACCAAGACTTGATGGGATAAGAGTTAAGAAAACATCTTCTCAAGATCTCTGTAACATCTCAATACCTTAATGAGATATCGATCTTTTACTGTAACTGTATGAAATGATATGTTAGTGGTTGATGCATACGTGTGAAGTGGCTCGAGTGAGAACAAAAGAGTTGATGAGGTTTATGTTAATATTGATATATTATACATTTTATATGTACAATGTTTATTTAAATAGCTATCACTAAATTTTGTATAAAGTAGCATAGTTTAGAACCTTTAGCCAACCAACCAAGGGGTCAACGTCAAAATCCTTTTTGGACTTTGATATTACAAACTCCGATAGTACCATCTGTTAAAATGGCCTACATTGGCCATATTCCAAGTTTCATGACCAAACTGGGCCAAAAACCACCCAACGCGTCAAACACTCAAAAAAATAAAGGGTATGCCACCATGCTGAGGTATTGGTCCAATTGTGCTTCTTTTTCTTATTTGGCTGATCAAGCTGGAATCTGAAACCAAGATCTCAAAACTCAGTTTAAATGGCCCAAAATACACTGTACAATCAAATGGGTCAAAACCCCACCATATACAGCAAACAAGCTAATTTAAATAAATATTTAAAATATTTAAAAATAATAAAAGGAAAAGAATTGCACCACCTTGCTAAGATCTCGGCCCAACTCGCTTTTTTTATTAATCAGGTTGGGGTTCAAAACAGGTTCTCAGACCTTGGTGGAAGGATTCAATGTTTGCGACCAAGTTGAAGGGAAAACAACAAAATGCTCAAAAGCAGAAGGGGGTTTCAAACAATAAATAGATGACATACACTCAAAAGCAAAGCAAGGTGTAAAGGCATTAAATAGATGACATTAGAAATTTATAATAATGATGGCGACAAATGTGTAAATGAAATCTATATGGGTAGGAGAATCATAATATGGAATTCAAACAGAAAGAGACAATAGTGTTTTAGTAGTAGGTTTTGGAGGGAAAACCAGGAGACAAGTGGAAAAACTGGAAATGGGAAATAAAGCTGCTGGGAGGGGCAGTTTGGGCAGGATAAAAATAAATAAATGCAGGAAAGGGACAAAGGAGGGATTGTTGGATTGGGGGTCATGATTGGAGTTTGGGCTCCTTTAGTCAAACCAGAGGAAGCGGCGGGTGCAAAAAGAATGGCAAAGATCGGGACTTCAACAAGACACATAGCCAGAAAATGTTTGGACTAGAGGTAGACTTCTTCAATGCATGATTCCGATCAACCACTATGATGAGCCAGCAAGGATGTTGCCAAAGAAACACACCAAGTTGCATGAGAATACATAGGCTGTGCTTGAAATAAATAAAGATTTTAAAACCAAGTGTGTTTTAAACTTCTCTTCCCCTTTACTTTTCATTTTTCTTCATTGGGGGGGGGGGGGTGTTCTCTAGTTGTCTCTGTTGCGGAACATGGGGGTCAAGGGAGGTTTCAATCGGGAGTTGTGGATGAATGGAAAATCATCATTTATTGGAAGTGGCACTCTCTGATGTGTCAGATGCACGTTCCTTCACCATATGAGACTGATGTCCTCTGTGCTGCTTCTTATGAACCAGATCTCTTCCCGTGTATTGGGAGGCCACTCCACACTGGATATACTCCAAGTTTCATCTCATTTTATTGTTGCACAGAAGGTGTTCTTTCACAGGTTATCATCTCCAAAGAAAGTTTGATCACTCTGGTCTTCAATGTATTTTCGTTGACTACTCCACTCAGAAGAGTACAGGTATCACCATATGCAGATTAGTTTCAATGGATGTGGTCTTCCATGAGGGTGGGGCTTACTATTCCAGGTAAGCATTCCTTCATGGGGAACATACTGGTGAAGACACGACACCAATTTTACCCTTCAAGGGACAGACCCTCTCAAGACGACTTTTGATTCTTCCTGCTGATGCTGATCCTCCTAGACAGCAGCAGGTAGCAAACCTTAAAACCATTTTTCCGCCTCTCTCCTAAACAGTAAATTGATACTACTACTACCGATTTTCCACCTCACCAATTGTTGTCCTCAAACCCAATTTCTTCTACTACTGAGTCTGGTAATGTCCTATCTCCTAATGATCCATCTCTTGAGTCAACCCAATTTTGCCAGCATGCAACTTCTCATTGTGTGCCTTATGACTCTCTTTCCCCTTCCTATCATGCTTTTGTGCTTGTCTTCTGTTTCCTTCCTCAGAACTGGCAGAATGTTATGGCAAACTCTAGAGAACCCAAGATTGAAGAAATGAAGGAACTTGGTAAGAATGATAACTAGGAGTTAGTGACACTTCCTCCAAGCAAGAAATTCATAGATAGCAAATGGGACTTCATTGTGAAACAGAAAGCAGATGGAACTGTTGAACAGATAAAAAGCCAGTTTTGCCGGTATGGGATTTGCTCAGACTTAAGGTAGGAAGTTAATAGGAGACTTTTGCTACAGTTGCAAAGATAAACTCTATTCAGGTAATTCCTAAAGCAGTTAATTAAGGGCTGGACTTGCAACAACTTGATGTTGAACAAACCTCCTTTCATGGTGAACTTGAAGAGGAAGTGTACCTGGAACCCCTCATGGTTGTTCGAGTAGGGGTACTCCAGGGAAGGCATGTAAGCTGAAACATACATTACATGAGCTAAAGCAGCCCCCCAGAGGCCCAGAGCTTGATCTGGTTGCTTCCATAAAGCTATCGTGTCAGAAGGATATACAAAGATTAATGCACATCATACTGTATTTACCAGGCAATCTGACACGCACATTGATGATCTTATTATCTATGTAGATGATACATTTTAGCAGGTGATCAAGCTGAAATATCCAAATTGAATAATTATCTGGGACAGGGAATTTGAGATTAAAAAATAATAATAATAAATAAATAAATAAACTTGGGTCAGCTATGGTTTTTTTTGGCCATCAAAGTAATGCTGAACATATTTAGGCATGGGTACTTGGGTAGTTACAGTGGAAGTGGTTTTATAGAAGGGAAATTTTAGTGATTCCCTCCATGCAATGGAACTAGGAACTTGGAGATCATATTTCTGGCAAATAGAAGGCTGGGTTCAACAATAGATCCCAATGCCATTTATATGAATTTCATTGTAACCATGAGATAAGATTGACCTGGGATTCCCAACCCCCCCAGGGCCCCCCAGTCTCTTTTAATGAGTATCCACATCGAAACCTAAGCCTCAAAATTTCATTTCTCTGGGACTGTATGGTGATTGATTTGCCATGCCTGGCCGTGAAAAGAAAAATCCCATAGGCATTGATTCTAACAAAAGGTCCACGAAATCATACATGATTGCTCAGTAACTAGTCAACGTCATAGTTGTGTGAGAGCCTAGGCTACCCTAATCATTGGAGAAGGGGGGAAAATCAACGCAGAACCAGCAACCTGCCCTCTCAGCAAATGATGCCTTCATACAAAAGGGAATGTAATTTGTGTTATACTAAGCGCGGGAGAGTTGCGCACTTGATATGGGCTTCTTTTTTTCTAATGTGCTTTATGTAGCCAGCAGGAAAGTAAGCTATTCTGGATGGTCTCACCTGAAAACGGCGCTGATCAGCCAAAGGTCAACCACTATCCCTATCAAGGACAATAAACGTCAAGATTTCACCACATTAATTTACAATCAAGTGTGACAACTGAGAAGTAGTATTGACGGGTAGTAAACGTCTCAACTGTCAACTACATTGTTAAGTATAAAATAGAATTTGAAACTGACAACAAAAAACTTAAACAGATTAAGTAGAAGACAATAAGGAACAACAAATCAAATGTACAGTTTCTTCAATAATATATATATAGCCAAGAATCAACCCATGAAACCAGCAAAAGTTAATATTAACAAGAGCCACAAAAGAGAATCGAATAGCTTTCTAGCATACAATCATATTGTAATAGGAACTTACCTGATAAAGATTGAAAAGTTGATCCTGATCGGTTCAACCTTAACTTTTCGTCTCCATTATGTCCCTGCAAATTACCATGTTATCAGATCATTATGCCTCGTCAACCAAAATTTTTCACCCAGTGTTTCCACAGCAAAGCCAACAGTACAGGGTTAACCCTAGAAAATACCTCTTTAGACAACCTTTGGTTTTCATTAAGAATTCTGTCGGAAGAAATTGAACTCTCCACTCCATGTACGAAAGGAACATGATGAGATCTCCTCTTATCAAAATGCATTGTTTCTGGTTCTATAGGAAATTCTTTGGGTATTGCTCGGTTCAGTTGTCTAGGGCTCATCTCTTCCTCCAATGGAAACCAGCTTCCACGTGTTTGGACTGGAGGGACTGAAACTTGTAGAGAAGGTCTTACAGGAAATGCTGGCTCACTTGAGGTATGGTCTCTTGTGTCTTGCCCATGCTGCAATATAAGAAGTCTCCTCCTTGTATCAGGATCTAATTCTGATTCTGGAACCTCACCTTCTTCTCTAGCGGGAGAACTTTGCAACATAGATTCTGAAAGGCCCACAGGACTCATTTGTTTAACCAATGAGGCTGCTTGACCAAACTGATTACTAGCTAATGATATTGGTCCTTGAGAAGCTGGCTGTGAAATTGAGGCAGATGAAGACGTCACTGCATGCTGGACAGGGGCAAGCCTTGGGTCCAGAGAAGATGTTTGAATTGCATCCTGAATGACTCAAGAGATTTCAAACTTTTCATCATTATAATCACATTCAAACACCAATTTTCTCGATTAACAAATATTATGTCCCAGATATATATAGAATAAAAAAGGAAGACTTTGTGGCCAAAAGCCAGACATTTCTCTCCCTCCCCCCCCCAAAAAAAAAAAAAAAAAAGATGCATAATAAAAAAGCATATTCAAGGATGTAGATCAGATCATAGCGTTAGGATATTTGCAACACAAAGAATTCACATGAACCCCACAAATGAACATGCAAAAGAATAGAAATAATAATACATCTAACCTTGAATCTTCTTTCAACTTCAACATCGGTCGTTCCCTCAAAACAAAGGGGATCTTTGTTTCCATTTGAAGCAGCATCATCCTGAGCAGCGATTCATTGAACAGTGTCAGTTACTTTATACACTACTGAAGAAATCAGGGATTAAAGTTTAATAAACAGTCACATGGAAAACTGTCTCCTAAGTTATCATTCCAGCATTAGCATCCCATGTTTGACCTGGGATTAGTAGCATTCATTGAATCATTGGTCAATGATTACAAACAATATCAATCTAACCTTTTTGTCAGGCGACTCAGGCTGCCAGTCATATACAGTTAGCCATATTCATGGCGAACAATGAATGAAGCAACACAGAGAACAAGGCTCATATAATAAGACCTAATCCATTCAAAGAATCTAGGAAGGAAAACTTTCCACAGGAAGTCCACAGACCGTCAGCCATCTTTTCCTCTAGTTCTAGGTCAAATAATGAGATACGCATCCCAACTCAACTAAACTAAACCTTAGATGTGCAAGTATGGCTCTGGTGGTCCTGACCCACCCTGAGAGCTTGAACAGGGCCTAGCCTCAAGATTTTGGCCCTAAGGTCGGGCCTGGGATTTGCATTTGTTCCACCCGTCCTGTCTGTGATTTTTTTGCCCTAATCTCAAACAGACACAAAATCGTCTTACAAAGAGATTGAGAAAGTAATTATTGTCAAAACATTACTTTCTTTTAGGTTTAATGCTATCTACATTGCTTGGAGGCCTTTAACCTCAGCCTTCCCATTCAGTCTTTCCTCATCCAAAGGCACCTCTATGTCAACCCTAACTGCACCCATAGTTGGAACTTGGAACAGCCCCGAAGATGTAAACCACCTTTTCTTCTCTTGCTCCTTCTCCCGCTCCTTGTAGTCAAGAGCCATCACCTCCATTTGGCCCCACTCCAAACGCCCCCATGTGTTCCCAAGGGATTGGGATTGGTTTTTGAGACATTTTGCATGCCCCTCTATTTGTGATGTGGTAGGCAGATTGGTTTTCAATGTTTTGATCTCTCACTTATGGTGGGAGCAGAACCTTAGGCGATGGACCTCCAACTCCAAATCTCTTGTCTTGATTTGGAAAGCCATTGATAGAACCTTACTATAACCTTCATTGATTTCACGAGTAATGAAGAAGAATAGATTACTACTGCCTTACTTTAATCTCAGAACAGCAAGAACAACAGTGGAGCAACAACTGAATTCATTAAGTAATGCCAAGTAATTAACACTAATGAACACAAGCTGATCCTACCAGCAGATAGTTAATTTAAGAACAGCAAAAACAAACTAAACTCCCTGATAAACAAGAACAGCCCCAACACCCAGAGCCTTCCCGAGAGGTCTCCCCTCTCCCACAAGCACTGCTTGCTACTTCCTTCCTACCTTTTTCTCTCCCCCTCGCCTTACATACCCTAACAATCCTAACAAACTCTTACATTTCTTCCCACTCATCTCCTGCCATCTGGACTGTCTCTGCTGCCCACTGCTGTGAGCAGAGTAATGATTGCTGTCCAATAGAAGGTTGCCAACTGTCTTCTCCTTGCTTTTGTCCCCTTCAGCCACTGGAGGTGATATTGTGCTCTTCCCCCTATCCTTACGCTTGTACACCCAAGTTATGAGAGGCCTATCAGCCATCTACTTTGAGGTTTCTGCTATTGCAACCTCCCCCCCCCCCCCCCCCCCCCCCCGTTTTGGATATCCCAAGGAACAGGAGCATTGTTATTTCCTAGGGTCTCGGCTCCTCCTTTTTACCAACTAGTAGGTTGTAATCCCCCCCCCCCCTTTTTCTTTCTCTTGTACATGTTTTTGTTCCCCCTTCTGGGACTTTGGTTAATGAATTTTTTTCATTCATCGAGAGAAAAAATGCTATATACATTTGTATTTTTCTTCTAGGTTCAAACAATTGATTATCAGGGCTAGGGCCGGTCAGGAACAAGGCCAATGAAGAGCAATCTGTCAAGACCCAGTCCAATCAGAGACAATCAGGGAGGAAATGGAATTGGGTTGGCCTGTCAAAGTTTAGGGTGAAGAATAAGAATTTTAGGCCCTGAATCAAGATCAGGTGGGAATGGGATTAGCCAAAGAGCATTCACGGCTGGGATAGGATTTTGAAAAGCCCATCCCTGTTGCAGCCCACTACACTTGTCTCCATGGAATACATAGATCTTATTCAAAACTGTATTTGATGCCAACTCTAACCACACTGACTTTTAACTATATTCCCACTATTTCACCCAACATTGTTTCAGGCCTCCATCATGTCTTTTGATACATAGAATCCTTCACTGAAAATAAACAGAATATATGAACCATATAAAGAGTGCAGATTGACCACATTGTCAAGGCCATGCCCCAAGAGTCAAAGACAGACAAAAAGCAAACAAAACAGAACCAAAAGAGGAAGGAGAGTAATACACTCAATGAGCAGCAGCAGGAATATAAAGACATTATAGGAACACAGATATAATGAAGTGAACAAATTATTCAATCAGGTCAATGCTTTTTGATGTATCACTTGGTACAACCCACTATTTAGAAGATTTAGTTTTTAATGTCCAGAATGGTACTTCTGATTCTTCAGTAAGAGAAAGAAAGATCATGATTTACCTCTGAGATCAAGTAGTTGCTCACATCAGGAGCAGAAGGAATATCTGCCATGTCATCTTCATAGTGAACATCAGAAATCTTTTGTAGTAGACCCTCATCAAATTCTCTGTCAAAATTAAGTTAAGACCGACAATGTCATGCCAGAAGAACTCAGCAACTCGATGTCAAGGGGGTTTAGGACTTCCATAGTTGGCTATAAAAGGACAAAGAATGGATGCAAAGTTCGATTGGCTGTCACATTCAACAATGACAAACAATAGATGCACAGAAAAACAAAACTTAGTTACTTGAAATGATCTTTATTTTCTTACTTGAAAAAACCACCTCTAACATTGCATGCAACATTTCTCGCAACACATAGGACTGGAACTGCATTGTTCGCCTGCAAGTGGAATTGTAATACTAAGTACCAGTTTCTTTAAGAAAGAGTAAAAGAACTCCATGCTATAGATTGAAAATGATGCTGTAAACTTTGTAGAGAAATCTGGTATACTTCAGCTTGAGGAGCATAGTATGGAGCAAATGCAGGAACAACATGCACCCGAGGTTGATCTTTCTCATTCCACACTTTCAAGCGGTCATCAATCACCAATGCCATCCTAGGATGGCAGATTCCATCTTGAAAGACATTGAGCAGAGACTTCTTTAAACCTATTAAAACATCACAAATAGGAAAAAGGGCAGTACAGAAGGTAAGAGTGCAGTGTAAAGTTAAACAATAGATGGTTAAGTAGTATTATCTACACTCCAAAGAGTTCAGATCACAAACTGAAATTTCATATACTTTCCCGTTAGAGCATGCCAGCTACAGATGAGAAGCAACCATGAAACCAAAGAAAGAATACTCCGTTCATGACTTACCAGATTTGACACAGACTATGCGATTCAACAGTTCTACTGAGCTTATCAAATTTGATTCTGGATCAAGAAGCCTCCACATTTCCAAAGCATAATCTCTTTCAGCCATAGTGCAGACATAAACCTCAAAACGTTTGCGACCTCTTGCAGTTAAATAGCTTCGAAGATCCTCCCATGCAGGTCTCAGCCGTACAAGTACACTTGTATCACGAATCTGTGAGGAAGGAAATCCGTTTAATTACAGGAAAATGAGTGATCTGAACAAACACTTCATTGGAAGAGTCATATCATGTTGTTTGCAAGCTTAATAATCAACCTAATACAAATCCAAGGTATAAGTTTGATTAGGTAACTGAGAAATATTCCAACTAATGAACCTAGTAGCTAAATAATAAAATAGATTCTTTTGTACAAACAAGTAGGAGGTCATGCTTGGCACATTGGTCAAATGCTCACTTGCTGAATGCAAGGTCAAGGGTTCAACTTCTGGAAACAGGGGCAAGGCTACATTCATTTGACCCTGCCAAGACCTTGCTAAACGTCAGAGCCTTATACACTGGGTGCAGCATCTTTTGCAGGGAAGGAGATGAAAAGAACAGCTGATTGTTGAACACGTACACCTATCTCAATTAAATCAACTTTTGGCTTAAAAA
This sequence comes from Hakea prostrata, assembly GCF_041222555.1. Classification (NCBI taxonomy): domain Eukaryota; kingdom Viridiplantae; phylum Streptophyta; class Magnoliopsida; order Proteales; family Proteaceae; genus Hakea; species Hakea prostrata. Next base: position 11,012,205 of record NC_142608.1, read on the forward strand.
AACTCACATTTGTTAGCACAAAATATCACATTGGTGAACCACCAACTATAGTGCAGGTAACCATGCATACTTTCCCAATTTATTGTGAAGTCTAAATCATTGCTTTTACAGAGCATGAAAGTAGGACACCAAGAAACAGTTCTTCATCCACACAATAAAATATAGACAAAATATTCCCTTCGTGAAGAGTATGTCTCCACCAAAAGCAGGCTGCGTGTGTGCCGTAAATTATATGTCATTGTGTTGCATTAGGGTTAGTAATGGAAATATGGTTTCAAACATGCATGGACTACTTGTTGAATGGGAATAGGAAAGTACGTACCACTGGATTGATGCGAGTCAGAATAATATTTTTCTCCTGCAGCCTTATAAGTGGCCGAACAATTGACGGATGGTTGTCGGACAAAGCTGGAACAACCTCAGATTGAACTTTAATTACCTTCCCGTTATCACTAATCTGATCATTTTCTGCATACTGTTTCAAAATAATCTTGTCATCTTGATACCGCTTGACCTCTGCTAGCATACCAGAAATGCGTTGTGGATCAGTCTCCATGTTAATTTTTTTCTGCAAGGCATCAATACGATCCTCAAACGAGCGCATTGTATTTGCAACTATTAGTGTCTCATCGAGATCAAATACAATGCCCAGACATCTAAGGTTCAGCATGACAAGGCAAGAATTGTAAAGTCCGGGTGCAACATTGAAACCCCAAAAGCAGGAATATTGTTCATCCTTATTCTTTGAAGACATGGCCACCAAATGGAGCTCCTCTTCCCCAAAAGGCATAACTGCAGTCTGTAAGCGCAGATGCACCCAACACCATCAAAAACTATGTAAGCAAGAAGATGCATCATATTTCGACGGGAAGAGAAAAAAACATAGAATGGAAGGTTATGAACAAGCCTCATCAGTAGATATGTTATATTATAAACACGGAAGTTAAAATGAGGGAAAAAATCCATGGTATATCTACTCATTGAACTTTTGTCAACCTTACCAAGGAGTACATATCCAAAAGAAACCACCATGTTAAGTGGTTTTTTTTTTTTTTCTTTTTTTTTTTAATTCCTGTGAAACTTTCATATGATGTGACAATTTCCATTATCATCTTAGTTACCATTTCTATCTGACAAGTATCATTAGATAGTCAACCTTACCCATTCTTAGATTAAGAGTCTGAAATTCCAGTCATTTAAAAAGCTAAGTTTCGATGATAGATTAACAATACCTAGAAATTTAAATTGGGGATGCTATAAATTGTATCTTAGCATCAAGATGGGGAAATCGGAGAGCTACTCAACTTAAAGAGAAAAGGGAGTGGTGAGGAAACCATCCCACTAAATCAAGTCTTCTACACCACAATTCTAACAGCATTAATAACTAAGTACAGGACACTACACATTATCTTCTTAGCCTCTGTAGGTATTTTTAACTCCAAAACCGGAAAGTTAGGTTCTCAGAAGCATGAAAAACGTTCCTCGTCAGACATGTCAGCCAAAGTTCAGCAGTTCAAAACAAAGTCGATAAGATGGAAGTGAGAGAAAAATAAACGCATGGAAACAGCAAAGCCAGAAGCAACTACATAATTCACTAGAACTGTCGGAGCTAATGTTTCACTTCGAAGATTACTGTTCGAGTGGAGTTCAGAATCCTCTTGAGTTTTAAGAAGTAAATTTACAGCAATTTTCTTCCGATGAGCTGATTTTCGCTCTGAGTTCGGTGGTACCTTGTTCTCTCTGAGACAAGAGGTGTGCAAAGACAAGAACGGCGAATCCCCCGAAAGCGCTTTCGACTCCATTTTGAGGCAAATGCCACAGGGGGCGATAGTGTGAAGAACTGCTAGTGGTGGACACCTCTCACTCGGCTGTGAGAAGTGAGAGATTCTGAATTCTTTGTCCATCAGGTCGTTGATTTTCGAGTTCTGAGGGTAAAACTCTGCTTCCCCAAGCAGGGAATTGCCCAGATGAACCACCGATTTGAACATTTTAACACAGACTCAAAAAGAATATCTGCTCCAGAATCAATATTCCTGCTTGGATTAAACAAATCAAAGTTGAGATTACCCTTTCAGCGGTTGTCCAGTACAAACTGAAGTTCTGATTTCATCATTAGAGGAGAAATACAGATTCTTTCAGGAGTCCAAATATAGGGTTTTGTTGTCCATCGGAAATAAAGAAGAACTTCAAGGATGCTTTAGATTTGCGTTGATTTCATCTGAGGTGATTTCGGTTTTCATGCATTTTTCCGCTGACTAAGAGCCGATCTCACCCAGTTTTACAGATTAGACCCAAAAAAATTCTGTTTTTTCTGTGTTCTGTGTCTTCTGTTCCTCAGATTTTAGGTCTGAGAAGACGATCAGCGGCAATACAAATCGATCAGTCGGACGTAAAGATTCAAACCAGTTTCTGATTTTAGGGTTCGATGAGAAACGGAAAGAATACGAAAACAAAACCCTAGTGCGTCCACACCATTCCCAAGGAAACCTTAACAGGGAAAAGCGCCGATTGCAAATAAACTTCCCAACAGGAAGAAATAATAGCCCAAAGGCCCAAAACTCAAGTCAGTTTCGTTTCTTCTTTAATTTCGTTTTGTTTAATTTAAAGAATCCAATAGTTCCACTCCTCTGTCCTGGTCAGCATACGCCGCCTATCATATGCTCATCATGTGATCACCGTCTTATAATTCTAAATCAAGCATCTCCTTTCTTTCCTTTCGCAATAGGCCAATATTGCCATTTACACCCCCACCCCCTAAGGGTGTCAATTGCGTACCAAACCGTAACATCTAAAACCGCTCCGTAGCGTACCGTTCCAAATTCGATACGGTTCCGGTTTTAGATACTCATACTGTCGGTACATACCGAAACCGTACCGAATTGGTACCGTACCAAATTAAAAGATATAAATTGTAATTTTACAATTAAAACACTTAACCTTTTTCCTATCCTTAATTCTCTATTTCAAAATTTTGTTTCATCATTCACTTCTCTTCTTAGATTTACTTGTTTTGTTTCTATTAATTAGATTTATTTGTTTTATTTATTTTAATTTCAAATTATATCAATTGGTTGATCACAATTTCATTAGGATGTTAATGAACTAATGACAAAAATGGCACAAGTTCATTCGTACCAAAATTATACCGCACTAGATACCATGTTTAAACCGTTTTCCCATACCAAATTAATACCAAAACCATACCGAACCGTTTTTGTAAATACCGAAACTATACCGTACCGTTTAAATTCGGTACAATACAGTTATTGTTTTCGGTATTCAAAGTTGGTACTAAGGGTGTCAATTGCGTACCAAAACCGTTTAACCGTATGAACCACGCCGTCTAAAACCGCACCATACCGTACCGTTCAAAATTCGGTATGGTACGTACCGAAACCGAATTTCTTCGATACGGTTCCGGTTTTAGGTACTCATACCGTCGGTACGTACCGAAACCATACTGAATTTGTACCGTACCCAATTAAGAAATATAAATTGTAATTTTAAAATTAAAACACTTAACCTTTTCCCGATCCCTAATTCCTTATTTCAATTTTTTCATTTCATCATTCACTTCTCTTCTTAGATTTATTTGTTTTGTCTCTATTAATTAGATTTATTTGCTTTATCTATGTTAATTTCAAATTATATCATTCGTACCAAAATTGTACAGCACTAGGTACCGTGTTTAAACCGTTTTCTCATACCGATTTAATACCAAAACCGTACCGTACCGAACCGTTTTTATAAATATCAAAACCGTACCGTACCGTTTTTATAAATATCAAAACCGTACCGTACCGTTTAAATTCGGTACAGAACGATTATGGCTTTCGGTATTCAAAATTGGTACCGCACCGAAACCGTACCAATTGACACCCATACAAGCACCCCCACCCACCCCAAAAAAAAATTAATGGTACCAACTCTCTTAGCGATAAAGGATAAAAATCTTTCTTCGCACATACTTGTAAAATGAGATACATAACATTAAAGATCCAATTATATAGATCAATCATAAGAGTCACAATAGAGTTTGTTATATTTCAATGCATTGGATTTCATGTAGTTGATTCCGAAGTGACATTTACCTCATTGTACAATTATACGATCCAAACTCCTATCTACCACCTCTCAAAAAAATTATGGTTCTAGAGGATCTTGGGCTAATTTACTCAGATCTAATAAAAGTAAGGATGATGAATGATTCGGAGATTTAAGATGAAGAGAGAAAATTTGTTTCTACAATTTACAAGATAATGAAGATGAGAATTGACAAACATTTAATCCACAAGGCATCTTAATAAAGCTGTGAATGAGTTTAATAAGCCTAGCTTAGATGCCACAATAAGATTACGAGCACGAAAAAATGCTATTTATTGGTTGAGAAATCCTATAAGGAAGTTTCAAGCTTAGAGGTTATAAATGATTTTGATAAAACGTGCATTATTGCAATGACTAATGTAAGATTTTATTTTTTTGTAAAGGACTAATGTAAGAATTTTAGAAGCATAATTGTGTGTGAATTCAATTTGAAAGATAAATAGTTGCACCTAATCTAGCAAAAAACTATACTGATTGCACAACAAACCATTTTAGAGAGCTCCCACTTCTCTAAATCATCATTTTCTTCTCATCCAATCCTCCTACACTCTTGAATGTGGATCAGCTGTTAAAACAATTACTACTATGAGATCCCCTAGAATCTTAATCCTTTAACCTATTGGTTTCAAGACCGCGAACCCGAAGCTTGAATAGATGACAAATGTGGAGCATCCGAGTCGAGCTTGGAGGTTCAAAAATGGAACCCATGGAAGTGGATGATCACGACGAAGACCCGATCACTCTAATGGAGTTCAAGAGGAGAGAGAAAGTCAGTCCGAAAAACATCAAAATGAGATTTTGGCATTGCCCGAAAACCAATGCTATATAACTCAAATTCCAAAGTAAACTATACCATTGACCAAGCCTTGAAATTACCTTTCTACCCATCCAAAGATTATCAAAATCAGCCTTCAAATAAAAGAGATAGAGGGACGGATGATCGGGCTAGTTGCACGGCTGGTTCAATTGCCCCCTACCTAGGTGTGAGGTAGATTCGGGATTTTGGGTTTAAAACCCTATTTTTTTTTATTATTTCCTCTCTCAAAAGCTTCTTCTTCTTTTTTTTTTATGTTATAATGGGGCTAAGAACTTGGGAGTGGAGAAAACTTTGGAGTTCGGTAGATTTCTTGCACGCAGTGAAGCATCAAAGTGCAAATCATTGCGATAGCACGTGGAAATGTGAACATTCATGGAACTCTCTCTTCTAACCTATCTTTTGAGGTTATTCATGAGCAATTAACGTTATGTGGTCGTTGTTGGTGCTAATGGGTATTATTGAATATTTTTCCTACCTCCATTTATGTCTCCCAACCCCAATGACTGTTGGTTAACGCAAACCTTTACATTCGACACCGATTCGACCTCTCTAAGATACTTGCAAGTAAACTCAGGTAACCCAAATTGGGGGTTTTCATTTGGGAATCAATTGGGATGTTTGAAAGGTGCTTTGTGGACCCTAATGTTGTTAGATTGAAGGCCCCAAAGCCCAATTTTTAGATTATTTTGAAATGGAGTTGAAATCGACCATTTTGGTCACAACCCTAGGGTGGGCAGTCGACTGGCCCTAGCAAGCTAGTTCCACTGCCCCCTATGATGGGTGTGGGTTTTGACCCCCGATCGATCCCCAATTTACCTTCTTTTGATTTCTCATGGTTCTAGGCCTAATTTGAATTGATTGTACCCTCTTTGGTGGATATCTTTGGAATTTGGAGAGTGTTATTGACAATAACAAATCAGGAATACATCGCCATTGTCTTGTGCATTTGAATTGCTTAATTTCATTAATGTTGTATAATTATTTGAAATACGTGAGACTTTGCACGACGGAAGGTAACGTGATGTGTTGTTTATTTATTTTTCAAATTACGTAAATGATGATGTGATTATGATGCGTGCATGGATTTTGATGGCGGGATATTGTCTTTTGGTAATGTATATACCAACTGGGGTAGTGGAATTGCCCATTACCCTAGTGACTCTATCTTTTCACTTAGACTTGAGTACATGGTCAATAGGTGTCTAGTTGTGTTGCTAGTGAACCCTTGAGTGCTACTACCCTTTCAATAGGGGTATTGAAGTCAAGTGACATGTGATGGTAGTAGTTGGGTTCTGTGACTATCAAACAAGTCCACGTTATCATGATATGGTAAAGTTGCATATGCTAAAGTTGATCTCACAGTGTCCAAAAGATGGCTTGAGTGCTGTGAGGAGACATGAGAGACATATGCTCCAACATATGTGGAGGACCATAGGGTGAGATGCCTCTCATTAAGGATACCACCCCTAGGTGGGAAGGATATCAAGCCAAAATGGCATTAGGCATGAAGCAAGATATCTGGACCATATGTAGTACGATATTATATGACTATGCATTTGACTTAGAGTTATCCCTAACACACACTAGTTCTCATACCAAATGGTTACATGAGAGAGTGGTGACCTATTCCACAGCCAAAGATTGATGTGACTTGACCTAACAACCGCGGAGAACCCAAGAGATTCCTCTTGTTGAGGGACAGTAATAAGACCGCCCATAGGAGGCTGGTGTATAGCTTAATGTGTGTATACCATAGAGACCTCATAGTTAGTGTTAGGAGCATACTTTCATACCCATTCATTATTCATCTCATTATTATATATACATTGTTGTTATTGAAATCGTGATGGACATGTGATACATGATTATGTTGACCTCACTAAGTTCTATTGAACTCACTACATATATTAGATCTTACAACAAGATACAAGGACTCCATTTAGATGGAGAATCCACCCGACATAATGCTTTGAGGGATCGGCTAGCAAGGAGATGGGCTTGCATGGAGATTTGTGCCCATGCTTGGATTGCTCCTATGGGGTTGGGTACTATTGAGGGCCTAACAATACCTTTTGAGATTGTAGCTTCCCTCATGGCCCTTTGTTATGTCCCTCTTATTGAGCCTATAGAATTACTCTTCTTAGACTTTGATAAATTAACTTGGTTAGCTTTAGATATTGATTTTGGATTAAATATTGGATGACTGTAATAACTTGATCATTATAATTTTGATCTCATTACCTTAATCTATTAGTTATCTTTGATTATATTATATTGTATGGTGTTATAGATTTAGCCATGACCCTTGGTCTTGTAGTGTATCACCCCACAAATATTGGGATATGACCGGATTCGGCTGGGTGGGGTGTGACAATTGCAAAGATGGGTTCAAAATCATATACCTTAGTGATATTGACTGTGATGGATTTAGATAAAATGAGGTGCCTCTTTGCATTTCCGTTCTCTTGATCTCTCGTTTTTGTTCCCTTTATGGAGGTTTAGGATTATTGCTTTGTAAAGAGAAGTCACATAGAAAGCAAGGAAGGGTATTCGAATTTTTCAATAGTCAGTTTCGTATTCCAACCCTCTATTATCTCCAACATATTTGGATAAGGAAATCTCCATTTACATAATAAAGGTAATACAATGGTCAAATTTCACGTATCATCGCCTAGACGATTGCTTAAAGTCATAAAATGAATATTTGAGATAGCAAACTTTGTGCTCTTATTCATTGACCACATATCGAGTGGTTAAGTCCTAAATGACTCATCGTCTAGTTCTCCACCGAGGAAAAGATATTGCTTGGTAGACTTCGGCCAAATCCAATTTTGTGACTTGCATGAGGCAAAAAAAAATTTATTCTCACCATAAAGGAGAATGCCTCTTTGTAGCCTACATTGTAGTCTACCCTCTATTTGAGTATATCCTTGTGCTACAAGGCATGCACTAGAATACCAACCTCATCTTCCATAGAAGCTTTTCTTATTTTCTTAGCTTAAGCGAGCTCTTCATATACTGAAACAAGCCCTACCTCATCTCGTGAAGCACAACAAATAGCATTATTTTCAACTCTCCCTAATCATTCGGTTGCGTCTGTTGATGGTGCGTGGAATAATGATATTGTTGTTGGGGCTAGGGGCAACATCCTTTGGGGGCCGAATGTCCTTTTTGGGTTTGCTAAGATTAGGTGGTGTTTGTTAGGTTTATCCTAGACAATATGTGGGCTTGGATTAATTACTTGGGTTAATAATTGATGGGGGTCTCAACACATCGGGCCGATGCACTATCATTAGGTTTGAGATGGGCCAAACCGGTCCATTGTGAAAGTGGACTAGGGTTTGGGATTACTATTATAAATAGCTATGATGGGGTCCCTTCAATCCCTTAAGTTCTTTTGTTATCTTCTCTCTCCACAAGAAAGAGGTACGGTAGAAAGACGAGGAGATTGGAGAAGGCTTTGTCACTCTGTAAATTTGGCATTCAAAGTTTGCATCAATCTTCTTCAATATACGTCTAGTGTAATATATGTCCAATACTTTCTAAATTTAATATCGTATTCTAGTTATTGCATGATTTTATTATTGATTAGGGTTTTAAGGAAAACCTAGAAGGTCTAACAATTGACATCAGAGCCTTTCTTGCAAAACTATAATCAATTGTTTGTTTGTCATAATTTTTTATAGATCATATTATATAGTTTAAAGGGATTTTTTTTTCTTTTTTAGAAAGGAGATATCCAATTATGTTATTTAATTTTAGATTGAACTCAATGGGAGGATCCATGGTTTAATTGAAACCCTAGATTATGTTGATTTGATTAGATCCAATGGGAGGATCCATGGTTTAATTAAAACCATAAATTATGTTGATTTGATTTTGGATTGGATCATAAATTATGTTGATTTTATTTTGGATTGGATCCAATGGGATGATCCATGGTTTAATTGAAACCCTAAATTATATTAATTTGATTTTGGATTGGATCCAATGGGGGGATTTAGGGTTTAATTAAAACCCTAAATCATTATGGAACTAGATTCTATTAATATGATTTTCTATTGGGATCCAAATGGGCGGATGGTAATATTTTGCGTGAATTGCGAATCCATTAATTCTTATTGTATCTTGGTTTTTTTGTGAAGTTTTTTATGATATAGGATAATGATATATTGAATCCTATCTTGTGTGGGTGTTTTGGGTTCATTTTGGAGAAAAAAAATTTCCTTCTTCCAGACGGAGCGCCGTCTTGTGCAAAGCGGGAGTGGCCTCAGTTAAACCCCACCTAGTCTGGCCATGGACCCTAAAAAAAAAAAAGGAGAAAATGAAGAAAAGAAAGATTTAATTTTGTATTAACCCATTGCTGGTTGTGTTTTATATTAATATATTGTGCATATTTTGCTTTTTTACTACAAATTTTGGATGGATACAATAAGAGGAGGAATGTAACCACCAAAGTGGCATCTTCCCCCATCTTCTTATTGTCTGCCATAGTAGTCAAAGTTTGGTGACATTTGTCCAAAGGTGATATTATCTGAGTAACATTGATAAATGCACTCAAGTGGGAATGAATAATAATTTAAGGAATTTCATTTACCCAAAGATAATGAGATTTTTGAGGATTATTGTTGCATTCAATTTTTAAATGTGGGTTAATACATTATGATGTTTTGGGAAGCATAATTTAGAAGTTCTTATCACCCAAAGGAGAAATGAATTTTCGAAAGTTATTGTTGTCCAAAGGTATTTGCAAGTTACATGTGAGACCTTGTATATTCTAACCCAAAAGGTTGAAATATTACTTGGTCGGCTCATGTTGGCTAAGGTTTCTGCCTTTAGTATGTTTGGTATAGTGTGATTTTCATAAGTTTCTTATCACCCAAAGGTGAAGGAGCTTTAGAAAGGCATTGCTATCCCACGGTATTTGTAAAATTACATATGAGACCTTGTATATTTTAACCCAAATGTTGAAATATTACTTGGTCGGCTCATGTTGGCTAAAGTTTTTGTATTTAACACATTTGGTATGGTGTGATTCTCATACATTTATATCTGAGAGTGACGTGTGATTCTCATAATATAATCATCATATAATTGTTTGAATGTCTGCTCTCACTTATGTTGCTCTTTTGAACTCCTCTTAAGATGTCTACTCAAGGAAATGCTTTGGCTTCCATCTCTGCTCTCTCCGAGGAAAACTATAAAAGATGGGTAGATTAAATAAATGCTATTCTTGGATTGCTTGATTTTAATGCGGCTCTTAAAGAGCCAAAGCCCGCTGATCTTTCCGCTGCAAGTACACTTGAGGAGAAGCTAAAGCATAAAGAATGGGTGACAGCCAACAAGAAAAGTTTAATTATAATGAAAAAAATCCATCTTTGAGTCCATGTGTGACAGTGTAGAGATCAATGACACTACAGTAGAATATCTTGCAAAGATAAAAACAATGTTTGAGTTATCACAAAAGGGTGAGAAATGATAATTGATGTCCAAGCTGACTTCATCTACATTTGATGGTACAGAAAGTGTTAGAGAATATATTTTGGAGATGTCTTCTACTGCAAATAAATTAAAAGATCTTGGGACAACGATCGATGATGAATTTTTAGTTCATCTAGGTATCAAATCTCTTCCAGAGTCATATGTTACGCTTAGAACTTCACTCAATGTGCAGACAAAGGAAAATACCATGAAAGACCTTATTTCCATATGTGTTCAAGAAGAAAGTGACAACAAAATGACAAGATTTGAGACTATAAATCTGATTAAAGACAATAAAACATTTGCTAGTGGGTTTCATAAGAACAAACAATTTTATTTCAAGAAAGACAAGTATCATCCATATAACAAGGAAAAGAAGAACCATGGTGATATTATGTGTTACTGGTATGATCAAAGGACATTTTAAGAGATACTGTAATGCACGTAAATCTTAGCCCGAGAAGAAAGACTCTAAGGATAGGAAGAAAGAATAATATATGGGACAAAGCATTTTTCTCTCAGTAGTTCTTATATTTTGATCATTGAATTTATGCACTCATGTCATTGTTATTTGGCAGGTTGATTGATCTTATAATTTGTTCTTGATTAAATTTATGCTTGTTTAGTGGGAGAACTCAGTGGGAGTTAATGAATTGACATTGATGATTATGTATATATATATGATGAACGAATTATTTTTCTTATGGATGTTTTAATGCATGATGCATTTAATTGTTCTTTGTTGTTATGATGTATCGAAAATGGTAATTTTACCATTGTCCAAGTATGGCTTTAGTCATAATTGATAGATTGACTATTGACTATGGCCTTGGGCCTAAATGTGTGTTGGCCTTGAATGTGACGGTGTTCAAGGCAACCCATGAATATGACAATATTCAAGGATATGACAAAAGATCGACAATGAATAACGTCGTTTATGTGATCACAATTGTTGAATATTCCTTGTTCATTTCATTTCGGTTTAGTTAGTGAGTAAACTTCTGTTGTGACTAATAGAAAAACATATGTCGTATGACGAGACATATATTTTACTATTGTTCGACATTAGTGAACTTGTTAACTGGATCAAGGATTAATTATAGACTTTTGTGATTGAGATTCCATGGCCACATCAATTTACCGTAACAGAGTAATTAATCTAGCCCAAGTGGGAGATTGTTAGGTTTATCCTAGACAATATATGGGCTTGGATTAATTATTGGGGTTAATAATTGATGGGGGTCTCAACAAATTAGGCCGATGCACTGTCATTAGGTTTGAGATGGGCCAAACCGATCCATAGTGGAAGTGGACTAGGGTTTGGGATTACTATTATAAATAGCTATGATGGGGTCCCTCCAATCCCTTAAGTTCTTTTGTTCTCTTATCTCTCCACAATAAAGAGGTACGGTAGAAAGACGAGGAGATTGGAGAAGGCTTCGTCACTCTGCAGATTTGGCATTCAAAGTTTGCATCAATCTTCTTCAATATATGTCTGGTGTAAGGTATGTCCAATACTTCATAAATTTAATATCATATTCTACTTCTTGCATGATTTTATTATTGATTAGGGTTTTGAGGAAAACCCTAGAAGGTCTAACAGTGCTATGGTTTCTTAACAAGTGCAACGGAGGCGGAAGCATGTCGTGATGCTATTCAGTTGGCCATGGCATTAAATGTTAAGAACTTAGTCCTTAATTCAAATTGGCTTAATCTAGTTTTAAGACTACATGGTTGAGCAGCAGCCCTAAATTGGGAGACAAAGAAAGTTGTTAGGGATATTATGGTCTCGTCTAATGGGGTTTTCTCTATGTTGTTTAGGCATGTTAGTAGGACTGAGAATGTTTTTGCAGATTTATTGGATGTTGGGGCGTCCAAGCTTAGGACGTCCAAGGTCTTGTAAAACCCTCCACCCTTCATTTTGAATCCTTCTCTTCATAGTATGAGGGATTTCCCCCCTCCTCTTTTGATTAGTGCAATGATTTAAATTTTCTAACAAAAAAAAAGTCCATATTTATTTCTTTCAAAAAAAGGGTGTGGATGGTTGATATATTAATTACTGGTAAAATATAATAAGGTTTAATATGATAATAATAAATTCCCTCAAAGTCCTTTCGCTCTAATTCGTGAAGATCCTTTGGGAGATCTTGGGCAAAAAAACCCACCTCAGCCACATAAAAGATCCACCAAGTAATCTGCTGCAAAATTAGCCCCCTATTATGATGCCTAAACACACAAGAATATGAAGCATGCAACACCAACATGTCTTAAACTAGCCCCATTGGTACTTGTGCTATAACAATTAGTCCTATGATAATTTGCACTGCCAGCTGCAAATCTGAACGCACCAAAACACACTTCAAAGCCAACGCTACAACACACCACATTCTTTTCTAAATGGCTGACAAAACCATTACCACCACATCACTAGAGATTATCCCACCTAAAGCTATTCAAACCCCCCCCCCCCCAAAAAAAAAAAAAAGGAATCTAGACAAATTGCACCATACCCACCAATGTGGCCTATCACAAAAACATCACAATCCACCGTAAACCACTCTAACAGCAATGCAACCCAATGAATTTGCCATTCCACTAAGTTTTTGAATTGAACCCAAGATTCTGATTACTAAAATGTCACATTCCCTCAGTCGGTACTCTAACTACAATACCTAGAGGTGTAATCCACAGCTCCGAAAATCAAGTCTCAACAATCCTCCTCCCACATAACACAATAATACAATCATGAGCAATAAATAATCATTGTATTTATGTAATTAAAAAAATAATCAATGTATGGATCTCAATAGGATCTCATAACAATATCAGAGTACGGAAGTGATACCAAAATAATCAGAGTAAAAGTGTGCAGAAATAACTCAAATACTCAAAGTGCGGAATAATAGTGATAACTCTATGAAATAGAGTTAAGATTGGTAACTTTATACTTGAGATGGCTTGATTTAGGAGTATTTTGTTTTTGTTTTAGTGATAGTATTTATTAGATGTTGTCTTATTTAGTCTTAACATGTTGCATCTTGTTTAGTTCACTATTGTCACTCTTACATGAATTTTTCTTCAGATTTGTGGATGAATTTGATTGTTTCTCTTTCTCTTGAAAAATGTAGGTAAAGAGCCATAATAGGAGAAGAAGATGTCCTCTAACTTTGCTGTGAAGTTTACTGCAGCAATACGGAGCAGAATATTTTTAGATCCAGTTCAAGTGGAAATGACCAAAAAGGGCCAACTTAATGGACTTTCTTCTTGTCATTCCATGAAAGATCTCAGCCGTTGATATCAAAAGAAAAGGTTCTAATCCTACGAGCCAATTTTAACCTAGGACTTTGGGGGAAAAGAAGGGTACAAAGAAAGGAAAAGGAGGCAAAAACGTGGAGGAAAGGAGGAGAAAGAGGAGAGAGGGACATAGCAACACATGGCTAAGGAAGGGAATAGAGGACACGGCTAAAGCAAGGAGAGGAAGAACCAGAGCTGGACTCATTGCGGAAGCAAGGGAAGGCTGCTGGAGAAGTTGATCTGAAGCAAGAAGAAGGCTGGAGCTCTTGTGGAAGCATTGAAGCTTTAGTTCTTTTCATTTTTATAAATTTATCTTCTCATCTTCTACCTGAATGTTAACTATAACTACTGCTGTGTTTTTAATGTCTATTATGGGCTAAACTTGTGTTGTGTTTGGATGATAGTAATACCTAAACTTGAATTTTGAGATGTACTTATCATGTGTTCTTTAGTCTTACTACAATACAACCTTTTTGTCAATGAATTCAGCATGATATATATTGATTAATTTTGGTTCTTGAATGATCTTTCATGAACGAATGCAATGATTGAGTTAACTGAAAATTTAATGCAGCCTAGATGCTTGTTGAATTGTGATGCCTTTCACTATTTTACGAGTGAGGTTATCACATTAGATTTGCAATCAATTACATTTTTGCCCTTAAAAAAATCAATTACAAATACCCCCTTACTGTTAATGTCATCATTTAACTTTACTACTTAACGGTAAGGGGGTATTTGTAATTGATTTATTTTCAGGGGTAGTAGATGTAATTAATTGATTGTAGATTAAGGGGGTCTGTTTAATTTGCCCAATTTTAAGGCTACATTAATTGATTGTAGATTTAGGGGGTCTGTATAATTCGCCCAATTTTAAGGCTACATCACTTGTCCATGTTCCTATTTTATAAACCTACTTTCCACCCTAGTTTTTTAGTTGCTAATATCTCCCCCCATCCACCCTTACCCTTACCCTTAAATTATGATTCCACTTTATTAGTTTGTTTCTTATGCAAGGTGCTATTATGTAGAAACTATAATCTAAGTTTCTATTTCTAGAGAGCTTCATGGGGAAAACATTATAATTTTTCCCAACTTTGTTCATATTTGGCTACTTGCTATTATTACCCAATAGTTACAAAATCTGGGTTGTTTGGATTTTCTATTTAGCAAAGTATTTACTCCTCTATTCCTTATTCTTAAAGTTGGTTTTTAGTATTACAATAGGTAGAGGAATAAGCACAAAACATAAATCTCATCTTAGTACCATCCGTAGTTTTGAGTGGTAACATAAAGAACATTTTCATTGTATGTACATTAGGTTAACGACCATACAACTTGTGAGTACTCCTAAAACCTATCATCCCCCATAAATGATCAACAATCATATACTTCTATTCATTTTTCTATTTACTATTCTTTTACATCCTAAAACTCCTAGCTCTAAGAACATCAAGTTGCCAATCACAGGGTATCAAAATATAGGCAATATTATTCAATGAACTAGTCGATAAGTTCACGATGACACTAACAGAAGGGAAGACATAGGCTATATCGAATGATGTTGTAAAGAGCATAAATCTGAAGTACAAGAACGTGCATGAGAAGTATGAGTTGGCTCTGAACAAATAAAATACCATTGAGAAAGAGAAAGGCAACTACCCCACATACAACATCAACTACATTTTCACTGACTTGAATGAAATCAACAATGCCATGGGGCAATACAGGGTGTTCGATGAGAAATGATACTTCCAAGCTATTGCCCAAACCACTGAAATCCCAACAACTTCTCCTAAATTATTTAAAAGTTAACATCTATTTGGCAGATGTTATTGGGCTGCTTATGGGAGCCAAACAAAGTCACAATAAAAACAAATGCAAGTTCGAGCAACACATTTAAAATAGATTGACAAGTTCAAGTGTGAACCAAATTCAACAGCATGTTAGGAAACTCTCAGTTATTTGGGGTTAAACAACTAGTAGTAAAATCTACACATTTTTTATTCAACAGCTTAGAACCTAAGCTTATGATGCTATTGGGAGACTACGCCACCAACATAGGCCAACAATTTGGATATATTGCCAAACAAGCTAGTGGTGGCAATCACATCAGTAATCCCGTCAACCTTTTAAGGTAACTAGAAACCCACATGAATAACATGTTACCATCGATGCACACTTCTAAAATTTTTTGTTGGAAGTGATTAACCAATCTTAACTTTCTTTCATTAGCATAAACAGCTATGTCTACCGTCCAAATAGACTCTTCCATCCAAGAGAGAAAGGACTTAAAGCAATGGGGGTGAATTCCCTAAACAACAACAAATACATAAAAGCTACGAACTCACTGAATCTAACTGCCTTAAACCATACATGTGTCAAACATCACATGAGCAGAAGGCTACATCTCCCAGCATCGCCACTACCTCAAATTCAAAAACGCAGAGCATGTTACAATAAGAGGCCTAATTGACAATCCAATATCATCATTACAGGTAGGCAACTACTTATACTAAACTCCTCCCCATTTGAATACCACACACTTTTCATTACTCTGTCATTATCATGTGGGATTAAAAAAGAAGGAACCAGAACTTGTAGGCAATGTGTTAAATAGGAAATTCAAGGAAAAATCTGCAAGAAGCACATCAACAAGCCCCCAAAGCAAAGTAGGAATGTTGAATAAGGCTCCTTAATATGAAAGATCTACCAACTAGGAAAGTTGTGTCTAAACAATATGCTAAAAAGAAGGCTGGCCTCATCTAGAATATAGCATGAACCATAAAATAGAATTCATGCTGACTTTTGTTTACATTAACCCTTGCTCCTTTGAGCTGACAATCGAATTAATGTATTCAAAATAAAATAAAAGTCACGTGTCGGAATTTATAGAAGATGATGTTTCATTAATGTTACTTTATGCTAACTATTTTCTAACTTCCTTTGACTTAATAACCTGAAGCACTTTCTCAACCCAAACCAATGAAATTTAGCACTACTAAATAACACATATTTTTCTTAAATCGCATTTGGACCACGTGCATCTGCATGTGAAAAAATTTATAGTATCCCAAAGTAGCCATAACAGTATTAAACCTCTTAACCACTACCTAAGAGATTGGTTCAAACCACAAAGAATTTTTCAACAAGCGAATTTGATCCTCTTTTCATTCTACGACAAAATCCTTAGGTTGATGCATATAAGTCTCTTCTTTTAGTTCATCATGCAATAATGCAGTTTTAATATCGAAATGCTTTAACTCCAAATTATGCATATCAACTAAAGCAAACAATGAACAAATAGAACTATGTTTAATAATATTTAGAAGTATCAACTCCAAATTATGCATATCAACTAAAGCAAACAATGAACGAATGGAACTATGCTTAATAACATTTAGAAGTACATCACTAAAGTCAACACCCTATACCTGATTGTAGCTTTTTGCAATCAATTGTGCTTTATATCTAGGATCTCCAACAAGTGTGGTGGATTCTTACTTTTTGTATATCCATTTGCAACCAATAATTTTTTTCTCTATAGGGAGCTTAACAATCTCCCGTATCTACTTTTTATGAAGAGACTCAGCCTCCTCATTCATAGCCAATTTGAATAATCAGTTGAAGAAGCTAGCTTATGAATATATTGCATGCTCACCGCTGTCAATTATTTGCAACTAATAACGTGCAAGCAACAATTTCAGCATGCCCATATTTTTTATGTCACACAATGATCCTCCCTGATCTACTCCTAGCAATGTTGTACTCTTCTTCTTTTTGGTTTCTTGTAGCACATTCTTCCTTAGTGAGAGTGGGTGGTTAAACTGAAATTGATTGTGCTTTTTTTAAAGATGGATCATCCACTTCGAACTCTACCTCTCCCCATATTTTTTTTGACTTTCATCACTATGAACATGGGTTTCCTTTATAGGGTTTAACATAGCAGACTCATCAAAAGTTACAATGCTACTAATGATAAACTTAGGATTTTTCAGTTCAGAACACCATAACGTGAGTCTCTTAACTCCAAATCCATACCCAATGAAAATACACTTCTTATCCCTATGTTTCGACTTTCCATCATTCACATGTGCATCAGCACGTCATCCAAAAATCTTTAAATTAATTACTGTAATTAGTAGGTTTGCCCAACCAAACCTCTAATGGAGTTTTGCACTCATGAATAACTGTGCAGGTTGGCCTATCACCAATAATGCTGTTGTGTTTACTACTTCCACTCAAAACTCCTTGCCCACTCCTGCATTTGATAACATGCACCTAGCATTCTTGAACAAGGTTTTGTTCATATGCTTTGCAATTCTTTTATGCCTATGTGTCTTTACAATTGTATGGATGGTGTCTTGCAATTTCTTCATTCGCACGAAACTCATTGAATCATCTTTCACATAATTTTAGTCCGTTCTCTATTCTTAATCTTCTAATTTGCTTTCAAGTCTGCTTTTCAATCAAAATCTTCCATTACTTGAAAGTAACAAAGACTCTGTTTGTATGCTTTAAGAAGTAGATGCAGACCTTCCTAGAATAATCGCCAATAAGGGTAAGTAAATACCGACACTTGGTACACTTTGAAAGAACCTTGGATGGCCCCACATATTTGAATGGATGTAGACCAGAGTTCCTCTAGTCCTGTGAATAGCAGTATTGAAAGTGAGTATTTTCTGCCTCCCAAACACATAATGCTCACAACACTCCATCTTTCTTGTACTATGACCACACAATAAACCCCTTTTGCTTAACATCATCATTTTTCTTTCGCTCATATGGCTCAATGGCTTCTCAGTTCTCCAACTGGGTCATTTTGGTTGTCTACTAAAATATGTTGGTGCAGTTCTATCTTCAAAGTCAGGTACTAGAATTCGGGTCAAAATATAATAGATACACGAGATGTCATTACCATAACAATCATGATAAAGTATTGTAAATTACATAGAAATGTTCAATTTTTCATAAGTTGGAGTTATCTACACACCTAAGTATGTGTCCTCCTTGTAAATTTAAACGTATTTAATACGACAACATTGATCATCTTAATTTCATAAAATAACTATGTTATGGAATAAGGGAATGCCGTCCACTTATGTAGATCTTACATTGGGTTAGACCAATGGAATGTATTGGAGTAGAACTCCATATGAGATCTTAAAGTTTATCATGATTGAATGACCATCAGACATGCCAATAAGGGGGGTAACTAGCTATATACATATGGGGCTTCACCTCTATTCCCAAGAAGATTCGAACTTTTGATGTCATACTATGAAGCATTGGTTTTTACCAAATGAGCGAACCCCCTTGGGTTATATGAATGATACCTTCTTATATGCCATATGCGAATTCTGGTGTTAATAATATTAGGTTGTGTGAAATGATCCATTGGGACAATTGGATTCTAGCATCTTTTATAGGCTTGGTTGTATTTTGAGCAACCTTGATGCTAGGGGTAAATATGACTAATTTTCCTCAAACCCAACCCCAACCCTGAGACCCTTTAGATAAGCCTAGGCCCATCCTAACAGTGATTCAAGATTAAAAAGTTTCAACCCATGCCCTACCTTATAGGGTTCAGCCTAACCCATGCCCGCCCTAAGTGAACTTGACCAGGTGGATCGAGTTGGCTTTGATTGGCCTTGATTAACCGTGTTGTCCTTGATTGACCCTAGTTAACATTGCATTAAAAAGAACAATGAAAATATACCATTTCAAAAGTTCAAGATTTGAAACCTTAAAAGTAAAAGGTAACAACCTTAACATCCAAAATTTTCACCAACCTAGATGATTAAAATCAAAACATCAACATCTATTAAATACAACCTAATCAATTATATCTCAAAGTTAAAAGTTTAATGTAAAAAAGATGCATTAGCCACCTCATTCACCATAAATCATTAATCAGCTCCGGGTTAGAGCCAAGGTCAGTTTAGGCTAGGCCAAGGCCTTGACCCTAACTCAGCCACACCTTGAACCTTAACCCACTCTTAAGGTTGAAAAAACCAGCCTAAACTTTTAATGGACTTGGGCGGGTTTGGGCGGTGAAGACCAAATTTATGGACGTTGCTTCAATCTTATGCATTTAATGTGTAGGACTGTCAAGTAAAACAATTTCGGTCGCTTGATCGATCTCGATCCTTGATATTCAATAGTCGATATCGAAATCTCGATCGAAATTTTGAATCCGACTATTCGAAATTCGGCTTGACAGTCCGTACATTTAGCAATTTCCTAAATTTACACCCTAATGATGTGACTGTCGCACCGTGTGACAGTGGGTGCAGCAAGCTGTAGTGCGTTTTCTGAAGCTGGTTACTTTTTTTTTTTTTTTGGTAGAAATGAAGCTGGTTATTTTTTTATAAAGGAAGATAATTAACCCTGTACCGTAAGATGTTGGTGTTTTCCAATTGAAATCCAATGTTCTTGAGATTAGAAAAGGAAAATCTTTTTGGGTTTCAAACTTACAAGGTAGCGTTCCTGTTTTTGTTAGCGTGAAAATGACCGTCTGTATCAAGCGCTTAGCTTTTGCCTTTTATTTTCGGGTAAAATAAAATCAAGAGCTTCATTCTCAATTCTCAATTTTTTGTGATAAAAATAAGAAAATAGGAAAACAATATTTTTCTCTATTCGTTTGTCTGCAAATCCTCAGAACAGTGGAACTCAACAGGCCACTGGCGCCACATGCTTCCTACTTTCTGCCTGGGTTGCCAGTTTCTACTCGTTTTCTTTCTTCAACGCCAAGTCACCAACCATTATCAAATTCCAACGGAGCTTCAACTTCAACTCTTCAGCTCATGGCTACGATTTCTGCGCTGACGTCTTTCTCTTTAGTATTTTTCTCTGCTTTTGATTTTGTAAAAGTCTCCCTTTAGATAGCCAGCCAATTGGATTCAAAGGGAATTCTAGAAGCTCCAAAAAACATACGTTTGACGCTTTGAAAGGCAAATCTCCAAATGGAATTAAGAATCCCAACACATGGAATCTCACTCTTGTCTCCAGGTCTGCCCAACACGCAAACCCTAAAGTTCAATCTCAGAAATTAGGAGAATCCATTGCACACTAACCCCACTAGCCCACCATCGATCTCTCCCCTGTGATACCTGTCGCATTCAACTACGACTTTCCAGCACCTCTCGCTTTCACCTTCTCTCTCTCTCTCTCTCTCTCACCCACATAGTATTAATTAGGGTTTTCGTCTGTTGAAATGAGTACCGTCTCTGGTGTAAAAGATTCTGAAGACGGGCCCGCTGATACCGGGCTCGAGGCTACTAGGGTTTCTGAGAGAGTTGAAGCTGCCGACGTTGAAGTTGAGACTGTTGACAAGAAGGAAGATCACATGGAAGAGGAGCCCGCAACTCCGGCAACTGTTTTTCGTATCAGACTCAAGCAGCCTCGCTCGAATTTGCGGCATAAGATGAGTGTCCCCGAGCTCTGCCGGAAGTTCAGGTTGGTTTTTTATTTTTAGTTTTTAATTTTGGCTCTGGGAATTTCGAATATTGGGAATGTCTTGGTTTCGGCTGAACTAGAATTTGAAATGATGAATTTCGGTCAGTTATGGAGTTTAATTTGCTGGAGCTCTGTCTGAGTACTTTCTTGTTTTTCACATTGTGGTTGTAATTCAATAGGACCCCTTCTCTTATGGCTTTTATGGGATTTTGGCAATTGATGTAATGAAAGAAAACTTTAAATTGAAGACTTCCTTAGTGCAAGATTCCTTCTCAACCATTGATAGATAATGGGAAGCTGATAGTTTTGTTTGGTAGCCTTTCAGTGCTTTTCAGTTGCAGGGTGATTGGGTTTGGTGATAGTGATTGTTATCCGGATGGTTTTCCTCTCTACTTAGATAAGAGTCAATGTGTTTACCAAAAAAAAATAAAAATAGATGAGAGTCAATGTTTATGGTGCTAACCTGGTTATTACCCCTCATCTTTGTTTGGCAGCTCAGTTGCCTGGTGCGGTAAACTGAATGCTATAGCATGTGCATCAGAGACTTGTGCAAGAATTCCAAGGTATGGAAGTTGTTAGCTTGAATTAGTTTCTTGAGAAAGGACGGAATATTTTGATAGCATTTGCTAATTGTTGGTAGGGTTATGTTTACACGTTCTCCCCGGCCAACCCCCCTCCCTTTGTCTAAAATGTTTTAAACTATATTAGATGACTTATTTATGGCGATATTTTAAAAAGAACTTTCGCTGTGGGCTTGTGTTCAAAGACCACACTGATTTGGATGCAAATCAAATATCCGTAATTAAAGAACATGCGATTCTTAGCCGTTCTGACAATTTTTAGTTCAAACAACTGATTGCAGTTACTCTCTCCCTGACCCCTGTTTTTGTGCTGTTGTAGTTCCAATGCAAATCCACCATTTTGGATCCCCATACATATTGTGAATCCAGAACGACCAACTGAATGTGCAGTGTTCAATGTCGTAGCAGGTACTGATGCGGC
The DNA here is from genome assembly GCF_041222555.1 of Hakea prostrata. Classification (NCBI taxonomy): domain Eukaryota; kingdom Viridiplantae; phylum Streptophyta; class Magnoliopsida; order Proteales; family Proteaceae; genus Hakea; species Hakea prostrata. Next base: position 11,034,361 of record NC_142608.1, read on the forward strand.
CAGTGTGTTCTGGTTCTATATCATTGCTTATTATTATTCTTATTATTATTATGGTTATTCTTTGTTCTGTCTGAGGAAAGTTGATATCAAGCTTGACATAATCAACTTTACATTAACCAAATGTGAATATTTTTTATTGATTTCTTTGTGATTGATGGGCTCACCTTTTCTACCACATAGTCGTTCACTCGAAATTTTATTTCTGCTGGGTGAGTGCTGAGTGATCGCTCACTATCTGGCTGGAAAAGGTGGTCCGGAAGCTTCCTCTTTCCCAGCAAGCAAGACGAGATCTAGGTTGGGTTAGGTCTTTCAGTTATGGACTTCCTTTAATTCTCAGGCCCTACTACAACACAAGCAAGGGATGAGCCCAATTATTTTGCATCTTTCTTAACATTTAGTGGACTGTGAGTCAAGTGAAATGGTATTCTTGGGAGGCTTTGTTCTCACTATTTCCGACGGGTACTGGAGTTCTCATTGGCAAATTGGATATCTGTTTGGAGTCTTTTGTCCCCAAGATGTCAAGGATTTAAGGATTGGGACGTAGATTGCATCGTAGTATTTACCAGTCCATTTGAGTATCCAATAGTTGACTGATCAATTGTTCCTAATTAATGTAGGGAAGAATCGGTCAATACTTAATATAGTGCTAACATGTTTTACATTTTTTGATATCACATTAAAGATTTAACTCACTCTTTTCTGAAGATCATATATTATTTAGGCACCAATAGTTGAGCTTGATGCAAACTGAATTTGCTTTAAATAATTTAATGAGCGGGTACCGGGCTATATGGTCTTTGAGATGGTTTTCTCTCAAATTCTGAATGAATTGCTTTTAGAACATGTGTTGATAATTTCTTGACTGAAATGGGCGTGCATGATCACTGGATTTGTTTGGTGATGATGTAGTTGGATATGCTGGATATCCATAGGAAATCCAATATCCTTGAAGAGTTAATGGGAATGAATCAATAGTGCAATGAAGGTTGTGATTTATACTGTAGGCACAATTTAAATTGCAACCACATTTCTCTTTTATTTATTTATTTATTTAGTGGGAATAAAGAAATATATTACTTCAAAGGAGTTTCATTAGTTACAGTTATTGAAGATATCTGCAGTTCATTGTGACAAAAGTTGGTTAACCAGGTCAGAGGACAATTGTTGGAGTTTGGAGTTTAGGATCACTGATATTAGATAAAGAAGATACATTCATTTGTTGTACTGAGTTCAAAACAGTTGGAACCAGCTTCCAACGCCAGAACTATAGCTAGGTTTAGCCGTTTAGGCAGTAGATCAAGAATATTGCTAAATTTCTTTGATTTTCAGCTTTAGGCCGTTGGATCTAAACTTTGGCAATACTTGAAATGCATGGTTCCACCAACCAAATTCCCCAAAATTTATGTAGCTGTGACACCAATAAACCATTCAACAGAAGACTGTACATCCATCCAACTTTCTTTTTTCATTTTAGACGTAAAAGTTCCTCTGTAAATTAATATGGGGAAGGAGAAATTTTGGGAGGTTTACGGTAGAAAACATGAGAAGGTCAGGACTCCCTATCTGGTTCATTACTTCAGGTGGTAAGTAGGTGGGCTGGGAAATGTGAGTTCTGATTAAGCATTTATGGATATGATAATTGACCAACAGTAGACGATGTTTTGGAGACTTATGCAGACATTTGTTATAAGATGCCAAATTGAAAAAATGGAACAATAAACATTGAGAAGAGCCAAGCTTGAAGCTTTGTGTCCCATAATTTATGCTAGAAGCTGCGGAGATGCCAATGCAAAAGTGAAGCATCTAGCTGTGGGACAGAACTGCAGTTCTCAATCCCAAAGGCTGAGCAACGCAAATGCACTTGCATCATTCATGGGAAAGAAAAATGTGCCAGATGGACTTATCAGAGTGTCCACATAACACAGTAGAGGATCAATCAGAATGCATTTTGACGAGGTTGCCTTAGTGGTTAATCTTGCATTTCAGACATGCCAGAAATATATTTTAAAATTTGGATGCATATGAAGTTTCCATATAAATTTCCACCAGGTAGAAAATTTGTATGAATCTTTAGTAACTAGAGCTTTAGTTATCTCTTAAGCAGCAATTTTAGTTGAAGAACTTTCAGTGGAAGAAGTAGATGAATACTGAAAGAAGTAGATGAACATAATTAATGTGGGTTCGATAACAAAGAGATGAAAAGGTAGGTAGTTGGCAAAATTCCAAGAATATTTTATGGCAAATAGAGAAACCCTAAGATCATCCTATTGCCTGAGGTTGAAGATGGGAGTTAACAATTAATTGGATTTGATGACTCCAGTGGTTGGTCTAGGAAAAGGTAGACTCATTGGCGACAGAATTGAAACCATCTTTGTCAAGCTAACTAAGATAGCCTTATGGTAGGAGATCTCCCAAGATCTCGCTTTTCCAGCCCCTCGAGGCGAGACCACGGTCCAAGACCCGGATTTTACCCCAACTTAACCGAGATCTTGATTTAACGAGAGATCTCGGTCGAACCCACCCCAATATTACCCCTTCTCACTCAAGTCGAGACAAGATTCTAGTATCGTCTTGACTCTCTCTCACTTTTCTCGCCTCTGTTTCACTTCTCTCGCCTCATATCTCAACAACAAGAAAACTTGGATTTTGGCCGGATGATTTGCTTGAATTTCGCTGGTTCTTCACCTGCAACACTCCTAAGGACTCTTTAGCACATCTACATCAACAAAACAACATTAATCAAGGCCATTTGTATGTGTTCTTCAAGCAAGGTGAATTTTTTTCCCAAATACATGTTCTAGAGTGTCTTTGTGTATGGATTATGAGTGGGATTTGATTGATTTTATCTCACCTTGTTCTGTTATGAAGTTATTATTTATGAATTTATGATGCTTGTACTATTTTATTCTCGAGAGTCGAGAATGATATGGATGGAATTCTGAACAATTTAAGTTATTTGATGTATCTTATCACTTGGTTTTCATTTATATCAATTAATGGTTCTATATTTTGCATTTTATAACATTGCATGTTCATTCATATAACATTTTAGTTTCAAACTTAGGGTCGAGTTGGAACTCATACACATGATCGTCTTCTCACAAATCTAAGGCCACCAATGTGTTTAGAAGGCTATAATAGGCTAATTGCGAAGTTTCAGTCTAACCTAACCCCTAAAACCCCCAGAGATAGGTCCTCAAGTTGGACCCCTGAGATTTACAATATATTGATTGAGATCTCGCCAACTCAAGCAAGTTCTTGTGTTTTTTTGAAGGGCGAGATTGCCCTCGAGAGCAAGATATCCAACTGTGGATAGCCTTAAAGCTGTTCCTACACCAAGACCCATTAGTTTTTGGGTTCTTGTCAGGATCTTTTAAAAAAATACCTAGCAGTAAGAACCCTAGCCCAAAAGATTTTGGATTGTTTTAAGTTTCCAGCGTTGATTAAGAGGAGAGCTTTATTATGGGGTTTTAGTGTTTTCTGAACCTAGAACTTTGGCGAGGATGGGGGGATCTTGAACCTTAATCCAGCTGATAAGACAAAGTTTCTTGTTATTAGGGTCCTAATTTCCATTCCAAAAGTTAAGACAGAGAGTCAATCAGCCTACTGAATTTATGAGGGATAAAAAGTGTGTAGGAATTGCTTTGAGAACCGATTGGATAAGAATTTTTCTTTCTGCTAAAGAAAGATTGTTGGATTCGAAGAAGATAATGCTCGTCTTCAAGATATATTCCTTAAAATTGGGTTTACAATGGAAGAGGAAGAATTTTTTTGGAAATGATCTTTGATTCTGGACTGACATTGGAAGGAAGAAAATAATCTTATTTTGGACTGACGGTGGAAGAGCTTGGTTAACAGGTAGTAGCTTCAGAGTGCATTTCCCTAATTCTCATCAAAGAAGTCAGGCAACTTCTTACAGCTGAGGCATTTTTACTGGAAAAAAAATTAGCATATGTGGGACATGCACGACTTCAATGCCAGTTAGGTACTGTGTTGTTGCAAAAGGTATACACGTGTTTGCACACAAAAAGTGTGATATATCGGGTGCAGACTGAGCCACTTTGAAGTTTGAACCTATAAAGAGGTTCAGATTCGTATGCTCAACAAGAAGTCTAGACAGCAGTTTCATGCTATATGTGGGTTGAGTCCTACTAAGAGTTCAGTCCTACTATGAGTTCAACCATATTAGAGTTTTTGTTTATGTAAATTTCTATTACCCAAGTAGGGGTATGTATGTAATAGTGTTATTTCCAAGTTATTGTAAATAAATGGCTTGTGATCACACGGATCAATTGAGCCATTCTACAGATGTCGTGTTTCTCAAAATGGCATCAGAGCCTAAGTTTGATTAGGGAAGAAAAGAAAAACAAAATTCTCGCTGAGGGAAACCTACCTCCATCGCCGAGACGTCTCTCTAGAAGCCATCGCTTTTTTTCTTTTTCTTCACCATCGAACTATACATCGCCATCGTCTTCCGACTTTGCTTCTAGCTCCTTCTCCTGCCTTCATCTGCATCGACGGCAACCTTGTATCGGTTGCGACCTCAGTTCTGGTGTTAGCGACTGTTGAAGAGAGTAAAAGAGGGAAGACGAGAGAGCATACTAAGAAGGGTTTTTAATTTTTTCGCCTTCTCTCTTTCACCATCCCTACCATCGTCTTCCGCCATCGCCGCCATCGTCATCTTCAGCCATTGGCTTCACCCATCATCGCCATCGCCATCGAAGCTAGGTAACCCTCTGAAACACGAAGATGCAGTACTTCTAATCCCTCTGAAATATGACTTCTAAAATCCCATTAAACCTATTGCTCTTTGGCCGAACCATATATTTGGTTCGTTCTAAATTTAGACCAAACCAAACCATATTATTGTTTTTTTTCTTTCTCCAAATCCACTGTTCTGTTAGCCAAAAAAAAAGGAGGAAAAAAAAAGGCTTATATCATTACTTAGAATTGGTTGGGTTGTTCGGCTATTGCATTCTGCGACGTTTCTGTTACTTTGAAAGGGTGAAGACTGAAGAACTGCAGATAATTTTGTCAACATGACAACCAACTATTGATGGTACTCCTGCTCCCATTGGCTCCGAACTTTTCCCCACTCTTCATCCTCTTTCAGTGAGATTTGATTGGACAAATTATTTGATTTTGTCTCGATCTGCTTACCTGACTATAGTCGGAAGAGGACTTGTAGGACACATTACAGGCGCCACTATCAAACCTACTACCATAGGTGTTTTACAGGATAAATGGATATCGAATGACTTTCTTATTATGTCATTTCTTTTGAATTCCATGAATCCAAATATTGCCCGTGGATATCTATTACTTGATATTGCAACCCAAATCTGGAAGGCTGCTATTGAAACATATGGACAATTGGGGAATGATGCCCGAATTTATGAGCTCCAAAAAAAGTTTCATGAGACTACCCAAAAGGAACTGACTGTGGCCCATTATTATGCTGAGTTGCGATCTCTTTGGTAGGAGTTGGATCATTATGGGGATTATCACCCCCTAATCTAGATGATGTGGCTACTTATAGGAAGCACATTGATAAGATTCGAGTATATGACTTTTTGGCAGGTTTGAACGTGGAGTACGATCAGATCAGAGTGCAAGTATTAAGTCGTTTTCTCCCTTTCCTACACTAGAACAGTCTTGTTCAGTGTGAGGAAAGCTATTGTTTAACCATGCTTCATGCTTCTATTGTGGAGAAATCAGCCTTACAATCTATTAGCACTAAATTGATTCTGCTAAGGAGATTATAAAATGTGCACACTGTCACAAACCATATCATACCAAGGCCAGTTGTTGGAAGCTCCATGGGAAACCTGTTGATTTTGAGCCAAAAAGAGCACAAAGAAGGGGAAAACCAAATGCTAATTTTTCAGAGACAGTTTCCACAACAACCTCTACAGACATTGATTTTTTCATAGGAGGAGTTAGCTACTCTGCGACGTATTCTGCAATCTTCTACTACCGGCACAGCCTCTACCATTGCTTCCTCTACTACCCATACCATCTCCTACCTTGCTACTTCAGGTAAAACTTTTACAGGTTTCCAAGTTTCTTTAGTTTCTACTTCTTGGATCATTGATACAGGAGCCACAGATCATATGACAAGTTTATCCTCCTTTTTTTAACAATATTCTCCAACTTCTGGAAAGGATAAAGTTCGAATTGCTAATGGCTCTTATTCTTCCATTGCTGGAAAAGGGACCATTCAGCATTCTCCATCACTTTCTTTGTCTAAAGTTTTACATGTTCCCTCTTTCTCTACTAACTTGCTCTTTATCAGTAGTTTTATACATGATTTGAATTGTAAAGTGATTTTTTCCCCATCTTATTGTGTCTTCCAGGATTTGGTCACGGGGAAGGAGATTGGATATGGTAAACTAGACAATGGACTTTATTTGCTCGAGCTGATTGGAGGATCTACTTATGCTCTGACTGCATCTCTTAATTAGGTCCATTTGGTTATATGACTCATATTAGACCTTCATCAATGGCACCGTAGACTCAGTCACCCCTCTTTAGGAACTCTTAAGAAAATATTTCCTGATTTAGTTTTTTTTTGTAAAACGGATGATTTTTTTTGTGAAGCCTGCATTTTTGCAAAGCAGACTCATTATACTTATTTACCGTCTCTTCATAATAGAAAATCTATTCCTTTTGTGCTAATTCATACTGATGTGTGGGCCCCTGCCGACGACTGTCTATTACTGGCCATAGGTATTTTGTTACTTTTATTGATCGTCATTCTCGTTATGGATTTATCTTTTAAAACAAAAAAAATGAAGTTTTCCGATGTTTTCGTGATTTTCATAATATGATTCAAACTTAGTTCAATGCCACTGTGAAGATCCTTCGTAGTGACAATGGCACAGAGTATATTGATGGTGAATTTTAGAAATATCTCTCCGACTCTGACATAATACACCAGACCAGTTGTGTTGATACTGCTGCCTAAAATGGTGAAGGGAAGAATCGACATCTTTTAGAGATAGCCTGTTCAATTATGACTCACTACTTCTTACCTTATGAATTCGATGCCTAGTAGGATACTTGATTTTAAATGTCCTAATGAGATTCTCCAGGGAGCCTCCTCTTTTGTTATTCCCCCAAAGATTTTTGGATGTGTGTTATGCTAGAATCACACCCACCGAGTAAGCTGTGGCTCCTCGTGGCTTACGCTGCATATTTTTGGGGGTATTCTGCTACTCAAAAATGGTACAAATGTTATCACCCTCCTTCCAGGAAAACCATTGTATCTATTGATGTAATTTTTAATGAGTCTTGCCCTTACTATACACCTCTCCAGGGGGAGAGTCCTAGAGGAGAGGTGTTCTTTCCAACTCTAGATCTTCCTATCACACACCAATACAACTTAAAAGTTGAAGAAGAGTTTCTTGACCAGGGGGGGAGACTTCGGCCAGTATACCTGAGGACTCTAATCCTCCCCCTTCGTTTTCTGAACCATGTGAAGAACCTAGCTAGGGGGAGATCACTCTTGTGAGGCACACTGTTGAAGTCTTTCAAAACCAGATTGACCAGAATAAGGAGGTGTAGACTTATCAGAGAAAAATTACAACCGGCTAAAGCAGGTGAAGAAAGGTGACACGTTACCACTTCAGTCTCTTGCTCCAGAATCATATTCTACTATTCCCCTTGAGGTATCTTCTTTTGATCTTCCTATTGTTGTGAGAAAAGGAATCAGATCTTGTACTCAACATCCCATAGCTAAATATGTCTCTTATAACTCTTTGTCTGACTCTTACCGTGCTTTTATATCCTCTTTATCATTTATATCTATTCTTAAAAGTTGGCAGGAAGCCTATGCTAATAAGAGATGGAAGGCAGCTATGGTAGAGGAAATGCAAACAATGAAGAAAAATGATACTTGGGAGCTGGTTACACTTCTGCAGGGAAAAAAACCCGTAGGCTGCAAATGGGTGTTTGTGGTTAAACAAAATATGGATGGATCGGTCAATAGGTTGAAGGTAGGCTAGTTGCAAAGGGGTTTACCCAGACCTATGGGATTGATTATCAGGAGACTTTTGCCCCTGTTGCAAAACTGAACATTGTCGAGTTCTTTTGTCTTGTAGCTGTGAACAAAGATTGGAACTTGCATCAACTAGACGTAAAGAATGCCTTCTTACATGGGGAGTTAGAGAAAGAAGTCTATATGAAAATCCCACATGGTTTCTCCGATGACAATACTGCAGGGAAAGTTTGTCGGTTGAAAAAATCAATATATGGGTTAAAACAGTCTCCTAGATGTTGGTTTGGACGCCTCCTGAAGGCAATGACTTCTATTGGATACAAACAAACTATTGCTGATCATACACTATTTGTCAAGAAGTCAAGTACTAACATCACAATCCTTATTGTTTATGTGGACGATATTGTCATCACATGGAATGATGGTGAAGAAATTCATAGGCTAAAAGACTTTCTTGACAGAGAGAGTTTGATATTAAAGATTTAGGGAAGTTATAGTACTTTTTAGGGATTGAGGTGGCTCGATCAAAGAAGGGTATATTCCTATCCCAAAGAAAGTATGTCTTAGATTTATTATCAGAAGTGGGAATGTTGGGGTGTAAAGCAGTTGATACCCCTATTGAAGCTAGAGCTAAACTTAAGGAAAAAGAGGGAGAACCAGTGGACAAAGGAAGATACCAAAGGCTGGTAGGGAAGTTTATTTACTTGTCCTACACTAGGCTAGACATTGCTTATGCCGTGGGGATAGTAAGCCAGTTCATGCATGATCCATATTTAGCTCATATGAAGGCTGTTACGAGAATATTGCAATGTTTGAAGGGAACTCCTAAAAAAGGAATACATTTGTCATCCACTGATAATCTAAGAGTAGAAGCATACATTGATGCAGACTGGGCTAGATCTCCTGATAGGAAGTCAATTTCAGGTTACTGTACCTTTGTTGGAGGTAATCTAGTTACGTGGAGAAGTAAGAAACGGAATGTGGTAGCTTTATCCAGTACAGAAGCTGAATATAGAGCTATGGTTTGAGGAGTTTGTGAGCTACTATGGTTGAAAGGCTTGCTAGAAGATATCATACTCCAAGTACCAAACCCTATGATGCTATATTGTGACAACAAGGCTGCTATTAGTATTGCTAATAATCCTGTGCAACATGATTGAACTAAGCACATTAAAATTGACAGGTTTTTTGTCAAAGGAAAGCTGGAACAATGGCTCATCTGCATGCCTTTTGTGAGGTCTGGAGACCACGTGGCAGATATCTTCACTAAGGGTTTGAAGGAAGTAGATTTCCTTCCTATTGTAGGCAAGTTGAGCATGACTAATATCTATGCTTCAACTTGAGGGGGAGTGTGGGTTGAGTCCTACTAAGAGTTCAGTCCTAGTATGAGTTCAACTCTATTAGAGTTTTTGTTTGTGTAAATTTCTATTACCCAAGTAGGGGTATGTATGTAATAGTGTTATTTCCAAGTTATTATAAATAAAGGGTTTGTGATCACACGGATCAATTGAGCCATTCTACAGATATCGTGTTTCTCAACACTATAATTAAAGGTAAGATCGTAGGGCACCCTGTCTTGACCTTTAGAGGTCTTAAAGAAGTCCGAAGGTCTATTCATCTATTTTGACTGAGAAGCTGGTTGTAGAAATAAGTCTGAAACCAGGTTACAACAGCCAGAATTAAGCCCTAGAAATTTGAAAACCAAGGTGATTAACCCACATTCCATCTTATCATATGTTCTTTTTGTGTCCAATTTCAAGGCAACAAAACCTACCTTTCCTTTTCTTCTCTTCTTTGCTTCATGTGTTGGAATATTTCTTTTGAAATGAAGATGTTGGAAACATGTCTCCCCAGAATGAAGGCTAGCTTGGTATCGGGAAATGACAGAATGACGAAACTTGGCTAAGATATTGTAGGATGCACTGCAAATTGGTCGATAATCAGACACTAGGTGAGCTTCAGTTTTGGGATGTGGTAGATCAAAGTATGATTAATACTGAAGGGTAAAGGGCTCCTTTCAATGAAGTCATGGATGAAGTCGACAATATCAAGTTGAATGAGTTCCCTTATTCTCTTGGGGATTGAAAGAGGAACAAGACACATCAATATCAGGTGCCTTACTAGGGTTCAGCAGAAAACAGTTTTCTTAGTTTCCTAGATGGGAGAGAACAGATGGATTGGGCTAGTGAACTTGAGATTGTAGGGTTGAACTGGCAGCTCACAGACCTGGAGGCCGACGAGTTAGAAGTGGAGAAAGCAGATTGTGGTTTGACAAAAGACAGTATCTTTCGGATTATTCACCTCAATTCCTTCTTTGTTGTAACTTGTATAGAAATTTCATTGTTCTCCTTTGGTTGATCTTTGCCACAGAATGGTAGTATGTTGTATTTCTGTTATGTGTTTAGATTTTTGTACCAGAAGGTTCCTTCAGCATCTGAAATTCAGTGGAGAGGTTGTGGATATGGTTAAAAAGTAGGATTGCTCCCAAAGTTCATTTTTGACATGTTCAATGTTTCTCAAAAACCAATTTGTTCCAAGTCCGAGGACAACTTGGGAGGGAGGAAAGGTCATGTTCAAGAGAGAATTCCATATGTTTGAACAAAAGTTGAAGAAATCAGGGTGTAAACTAGGCATGTTTAATATGGAAGAGTATTTTTTTTTGGAATAGTATTATAATTATAAGTTGTGAGGGTCCTTGCAAATGGGTTAGCAGGGGAAGGGGGTTGTGGTCTAAACCACTAGCAGATAATTTTTGACTGAAGCAGTAGAATGACAAAGAAGCCAGTTAGTGGAGACCAAAGTTCGGCATTCCTTGATTTGGTAGGAGGCTTTTTGCCTGTTACACAAACTAAATTTGGAGCCAGGATAGCCATTGGTGAGAAGTAGTCAATTTATCTGGAAAATTTTTGCAGCGGCAGGGTGAGGGTGGAAAATGATCTCTCCTAATTTCTCAGAGGCCTAATGAATTTCATTAAAATCACCTCGAACTGGGATGGAGTGCTGGAAAGATATTCACAGAGCTATTGTCAACAGAAGATCAACCTTGGTACTGGTGGTGTGTAAATAAAATAATGACCCATTTATCATTACTCATGCAGGGTTTTCACTCTTAATGGGTTGCGCAGAGATAAAGTGTATTAGTGGTACTACGGGGATCAGTATTAGAGTAAGTAACAGCCAATAACTCATATCCCCTTTGAATCTCTTACCTTCCCCATTATGAAGCTTAGATTCCTAGGAGGAGTTAAATGCAAGGTAAGGGTAAGCATGAGTGGTTGTTACATTTGGTTCCGTTGTCCAAATTAAGCACTGGATCTACTTTTACTAATGATTATGGCAAGCTAGTTTTTAGTAAAGGAACTGTGAATACAGAGAGAGAAATTGTCATTAAAAGAAAGAAATACAGAGAGCAATTCTCATAATTGTGTTTGGTGGTTAATCATGATTCATGAGTCAAGATGTACCTTGTGCTGCTTCCAGTTGGGCAGAGAAATTTGTATCATAGGTTTTCAATCATGCATTGTCTGATAGTGTCAATAATAGCTTTCCAGGTTATACTGGCTAAGCTTGATGAGACTATGGATTCTGTATTTTCTGGATTCAGTCTTATTATGTAGCTTGCCAGTTTATTCCGTTCTTGGTACCTTGGTGCCTTCTTCTGAAGCTAGGTTGTTGGTCTGGCCACTTAGTTTTACGCAAGTTCATTTATGCAGCGTGTTGCAGTTAGATTTTAGATATGGCAGGCTTTTGTTTAAAACCACAGATCCTTAGACATGATCAATTTCTCATTGACAATATAGTCTGATCCCAAGGTCCCTTTGCATGTTAGTTGTTAAGGAGGAATTTTAAATTCCTAGTATAGGTTTCAATAACATCAGTCTTATCTGCATTGGCCATTGTAGTGCTTGTTTTGTTTATAGGAGCTTAGACATTTAGTAAGTTAATAATTAATGGTCTGTAGATTGTGTGCCCGTATATCTTCACAGGTGTCTATAGTTTGGCATAGAAGCATAGAGATTTAGTAGGTCAATGATCTGTAGACTCCGTATGGCTATATCTTCATATGTGTCAATACTTTGGCGTATTTTTGTTGTTATTGCTTTTATCACCTATTCAGATCTAGTGATCAGTTGCATCATTTATTTGTGACAGATTCTCCACGTGACTCGGTTCAGTTTATTGAATGGTCCCCCACTTCATGTGCTCGTGCTTTACTGATAGCTAATTTTTATGGGAGGATAACTATCTGGACTCAACCATCTCAAGTAAGTTGCCTGTGGTCATAACTGCTTCGACTACGTTAGAGTTAATATCAGTGACATCCCGAAAACTTTGCCTGAAACATTGACACCCCTTGAAAATGCAAAAATGGCATAATACCCCATAAATGTATGCTTGAATTACACATTTTTCCATTCTGTTCATTTTTCTGTTAAGTCATTCTTTTTTATTTTGTTTTCGAAAAGTATCCTTGGACCAGTATGACATTACATTATTTCCGTTTACAAAAATCCTTCAAAATAATTAATCCATAGTTCATAGTCTCTTCCTTAAGCTACCTTGGATGAATCATAATATCAAAGACAGTTTCAAATTCCATCCCAACCCAAAATATCTGCAAAATCCTCCTGTCGTTTTCCTCCAACCTCATTCATCTTCCATCTCTTGTTCTGTTCCAACAAAAAAGACCAGATTCTATGACAGTTTCTAATTCAATCCCAACCCAAAATATCTACGAAATCCTCCTCTCCTTTTCTACCAATCTCATTCATCTTCCCTCTCTTGTTCTGTTCCAACATAGAAGACCAGATTCTTCCATTCTTCTATCGTATGTTCTTGTTGTCACTCTCCAATCTTCTGTGTCTGCTCCTTCTTCCACCCTTCATCAGTATGTCATGCCTCCTTTCTTCTCACTGCACTCGACCTCCTCTTATTACTTCCCTAAAACTTGATTTTTGAAAGGAATTGGCTGAGCTTGATGAGCTAACTTTAAAACCTGTGAACCTGACCTGAATCACATTAAAAAATAGCTTACGCTTCATATGGAGTGCTGAGTAGACGTTAGGATGAAATTTTATACCCCTTACTGAGAAAGAGGATGAATCCCTTTTACATTGCTGTAACTGATAAACCATCAAAATCCGTACCTGAAGTAACCTGTAATTTTTTGCAGGCAGTGAAATAAAATGCTCAACAATTTTTTGTGGACAAAAACCTTTAAGCAACTTAATTGATGGTCTGGTCATGTTCTTGAAGTGTGTTCAGGATCTACATTGCATGATATTCTAGTTCGATTGACTATTGTTCTCTTTTAAGAAGCCTTGAAATGGCCGACTGATGCTTAAATTTTCAAATGGAAGTGACACTAAGAGTAAAAGAAATTGGTAAATTGAATGCGTTGAGGCAGTAGTGCCAACCATAGAACACCCTATGAACAATTTTATAGGCTGAAACGTTTTCAAGCAATCCTTTCTGCTGCACAATTATATTCCGTCAAAATACATGGTAATGCATGGGGCATTCATTAGATAGAGACATAAAAGCTTTAGTCCCTTAGAGATTATAATAGCCATTGGGAACATTCAACACTAAAAGAGATTTGCCTTTAATGGCAAATGCTTCAGTAAATAGAGGAAAATGAAATCTTAAGTGTGTTAACCAGAAAAACTAAGCATGGCTCAGAAAAAAGACAGGCAATTAAACATCTCCAAATCCAATCAATTTAGTGTTGAAAATTTATAGTTAGAAGGATGAACGTTGGGTACTCTATTGACTGTTTCAAGAGAGATGGAAGGTGGATTTAATACCAACTGCTGAAGTGCCATAACTATACATTGCATGCAAATGGCTCATTAGCTCGTAACTAAATGGGGAGTATGCTACAAATTGAAGATGACTAAAATGATCAGATTTTCCATTGTCAAAAGGGAAGCTTTTTTCTTTAATTCGTTTATTAGAGACCATAATAACTGAGCCATGGTGGTTTAAACTTTCTAGACTCTTTGCAGCAACCTTCTTTCCAATGAAAGGACAGTTGGAAAAAATTGGGTTGTAGGATTATAGTACAATAGAGTTGAAAGAGCCAACCAAGCATGTATATGAATTGTTGGCAGTGTTGAGTGTCAAATTCTTTTTGCCAATTTCTTGAGTATGATTCTCTGAGGAACTTCAACCAGGAATATGGAAACTTTCTAATGGGAATCGCTTGGCTAGATTGAAGTGCTTTAGGCGATCTCATTCCTGTGCTCAAATTGATGTGGACACAGGGACCCCGTCCAAAACCTTAAGTGGGCCCCCCCAGGATGGATCCAAGAAGTTTCTATAGGCTGGCCGAACCCTGCAAGAGGGTTATTTTGGGCATTCTAGCCCTCAATTTACTCCTGAATTTAATTTAGGATTTATTTTTCAGAAGTCAGTCTGAGTCAAAGTTGGATTTGTGAGTCAGAGTTGTGTTTTGAAGAAGTCCAGTTTGATGTTAAGATGGTTGCTTGAGTCTTAAGTTGTCTAAATAGCATGTGATATTAAAGATAAAGTGTGAGATCTTAGATCCAATGGTTGAGATCGTGTAGTAATTTGATTCCATTAGATAAGTGTTCAGAGAGTCCAATTGGAGTTGTAAAGGAATCCTTATCTGATAAGGATCTCCTAAGTTGACTCAAAGTTTGTTATGTTAGGCTATAAATAGCCTCTTTGTAATGTTATTTCTCAGTTTTTGGATGAATAAAGATTATTCAGTGTTTGAGTCAGGGTGTGGGTGGACCTTGGCGGGTGTCAAATGCTTTCAAGTTTTCTTGTTTTCTTCAATCCAACAGCACTCAAGAGAGTTTCAAGCGTCCAAGCAATCAATCCAGCAAGCATTCCCACTTCCAAGTAAGTATAGCCCCTTCCTGCATCAATCCCATCCCCTCTCTTCTGTCCTTAAGCCTCCCAACCCCTATCCCTTTCCTTGCACAAACCCTAGAAACTCTCCCCCTTTCCACTGTAGCATCCGCAGCCACTCCCCTTTTGTCTTGCCCTAAAATTGCACCCATTCCTATCGCAGTTAACACTTCCCCCTTCCCCTTCTGGTTCAGCCCCTCCTACCCCTTCTCCTAGCTGCCGCAAGTCTTCCCCTTCTTTGCCTGCTTCTGCGCAAACAGCAGCACCATGCTTTTGTAAAGCCCACTTTCCCAGCCCCTCTTCACTCCTTCCTCTCTTGCCTAGAATCACACCCAACCCTAGAACATAACCCCTAAGACAATTGACTTATTCAACCTACTTTAGTCTAATCTGAAAATTTCTGCAAGTCTTCTTCAACCTTGGAATTCTGCAGAATTTTTTTAATTTTCCAGAAATCTGATTTTGTTAGTTTCTAATCAATTAGATCCATTCTAGTTGAGAGGACAGTGATAGAAGTCATTTCTGTAAGACAGAAACAGCAACCTAACCCTTCTTCTAACCATAGCCGAAACCTTAAAAAGCCGCTCGCCCAAACCCTAACCTAATCCCAGTTGCCCTAGGACTTGGAGATAAAATCTGAGTTTTGTCTTTCAACAAAGTTCAGATCTGAGTTTTATATTCAGCAGACCCAGACAGTTGAAGAAACCCCAGAATACCTACATACCTTTGCTGGAAACTCCTGGGCAGCCACATTCTAGGGAAATTAGATTTTTACCCTTGACCCTAGTTCTGTGGGTTACATCAATTGGTGTCAGAGCAAAGGTTTCCAGCAGCCTAGTACCATCCTTGATGCATCCACAGTAGCCAGAACCATTGAAGAATTGACAGACAACTTTGTATTGAAGGATACTTCAAGTAAGGGCTAATGGTGGATTCCCTTTCTAAAGAATTTACTATTGAATCTAAAGCCGAAGATGAAGATTGGAAAATGAATTGTCCCTTCTACACAAGTCAAAGCTGGTAAACATACAAACAAGGTACTTATTGATAGTGGTAATGGTGTCAACTTGGTGTCTGATTTTGTGAAAAAGGCCCAATCTGAAATGAGAAGAGCATCCCCACCCCTACCATGTCTCCCTTTTGAATGATGATAAGCTAGAAGTTCTTAGAGATGTTTAGTCCCTATCAGTCTTCATGTTTATTATGATGAAATTTGGTGTGATGTAATTCCTGTGAGCGTGAGTGACATTGTATTTTTGGTATATTTGGTTGTATGACAATGATGTCACCATTAGGGGAAGAGAAATATCTATCAGTTTAGGCGCAATGGTCATGTAATTGTCCTATTACTACCAAACCTTCCAATAGAGATCAAGAAGACACGAGCCAGCCAAGCACATCAGCATAGTCTTAGTCCTGCACCTCAGAGTGAAGAAGTCAAGTCCCCTCTAGGACATGAAGAGCTAAAGCCAGAAGAACCAACCCAAGAGGTTCCATCAATAGAGGGCAACACTTTTGAGTGACTCTATGGATCAGGCCAAATCAGATAGAAGGTCCCTTCCACCTATTCAGAAGCTTCCTCTAGGAGAAGTGCTGGAGAAATTGACAAAATCAGCATTGGAGTAGAAGAGCACTTAGACAGGAAGTTGCCTCAAAGAAGGGGAGCTGCTATCCGCCACATGCGCTACCCAATTCCTGACACTGAGACTCTGTGGCCACCACTAGAGGCAGCCCTACACGACCCTATTGGTAAGGCAGCACTTTTGGCTCAGTACCATGATCCTAGTGACTTGACACAAGAGACAGCTGCTGGTTATGATAATCCAGCCACTATAGAAGGATTCAATGGTGACCCTAAAGCTAGGACAGCGTAGGACCAGAAGGAGAGTCAAAGCCCTTGAAGTCCAGCACATGTTGATTGACAATGATGTCCTCACAGAGTATGGTAGCACGAGCAAACCAGGAGCACCAGTCAGAGTTAAAGAGGTACTTATACGACTGAGGACCCCATATGTTCCTAGCACCATGGAGAAGATGCTGCCCCCATGCATAGCCCCGGTTTCTTGTGAGACAGGCCCTCCCTTGAGTCCCACACTTCTTCTTGGGAGGGACGCTTTAAGGAGCATCGACGCATGGTCATGCTACTCGCAGAGGTGTTGAAAAAGGACTCTAGAAGCTTCATCAGCCACTACCTTGTGCCCTTGTGGTTTGTTGATAGAGAGACTCCTAGACTTGAAGACCACATACCTCAAGTATGGTAGCATACATCTTTTTAGAGTTCAGTCCAGGAGCAGTATTGGTGGCCTTGTACTTTCTACTTCCTCCCCATCGCAAGATGCTAAGAAGAGTTCACATCAAGGACTTCCAAGGCATTGATCCGGAGCACTAGAGTAGCACATTCATTAGGAGATGAATGTTTTCAAAAAGGGGAGTATTGATGTGAACACAGGGATGGATCCAAGAAGCCTCCATAGGCTAGCCGAACCTTGCAGGGGTATTTTGGGCATTTTAGCCCACAATTTACTCCTGAATTTAATTTAGGATTTATTTTCAGAATTTCATTAAGTCAGTCTGAGTCAAAGTTGGATTTGTTTAAGTCTTCTATTGTGAGTCAAAGTCATGTTTTGAAGAAGTCTAGTTTGGTGTTAAGCTGGTTGTTGAGTCTTAAGTTATCTAATTAGCGTATGCAATTAAAGATAAAGTGTGAGATCTTAGATCCAAGGGTTGAGATTGCGTAGTAATTTGCTTCCATTAGATAAATGTTTAAAGAGACCAATTTGAGTTGTAAAGGAATCCTTATATGATAAAGATCTCCTAAGTTGAGTCAGAGTCCGTTTTGTTAGGTTATAAATAACCTCTTTGTAATATTATTTCTTACTTTTTGGATCATGGAGAAGATAAAGTGTGAGATCTTAGATCCAAGGGTTGAGATTGCGTAGTAATTTGCTTCCATTAGATAAATGTTTAAAGAGACCAATTTGAGTTGTAAAGGAATCCTTATATGATAAAGATCTCCTAAGTTGAGTCAGAGTCGGTTTTGTTAGGTTATAAATAACCTCTTTGTAATATTATTTCTTACTTTTTGGATCATGGAGAAAATTTCGGTTGAAGCCTAAGTTTCGGTCCAGCAAAAAACTGAAACTTTTAGGTTTCGACCAAAATTTTGGTGGAAATCAAGTACTTTAAATTTTTTTTTTTTTTTGACCTTATGCTTCGGGCCTTATATGACCTCCATTTCATCTGATTTCTTGCCTTCTACCTATTTGAAGCATAATAAACACAATGGAACTAGTATTTTGCCCCAAAAAGACCACTCAAAAATTATCATTCAAGTATACTAACTAATGATTGATTCCGACTAGTACAAACTGTATTACATACATGCATAGAATTATCAGCATACATGAATTGTTTGATAGAATGGTTACATATACAATAAGTCAACAAAATACAATGACCAACTAGATCAAGTGATGGTGTCTCAATTCTCACATGTATTAAGTTCAAGCCCATGTATCATGTATGCATATGTATTGTGATATTTAGAAAATAGTTTTTAAGATAAATAAAAAAAATAAAAATAGTTGCAATAATCAAAAATAAGTTTAACAACACAATTATAGATCAATAGTCCTAGATTAAAACTGAATTAATTTCAAAGCAATACAAGATCATTTAAGACTTGAAGAAAGCAAAAATGAAAAAATGGAGGTTTGGAATTGTTGGGTATGGCTTATGCTTCGCATTCTGTTGTCGACGAGTTCCTTTTGTAGTTTGGGGTTAGGCCCATGAATAACTTTTGTGGCTTAAAAGGTGTTTGAAGGCATAAAAGGAGCAAAAGAGGTGTTTGAAGGTAAAGCAGTTGTGGAAATTAGGTGAAAATGGGATAGAAATTAACTAAAACCAAGGAAAAACAAGTTTTAGTGTCAAAACCTGCGAAATTTCTGTCGAAACTTGCGAAATGGTCAAAATTCCGAAATTTCGGTTGAAACTTTGAACTTTAGGGAAATTCTTGGAGTTTTGTTTCGTTTCCAAATTTTGTGGATATTTTCCACGTTTTGGATGAACAAGGATTATTGTGTGTTTGAGTCAGGGTGTGGGTGGACCTTGGCGGGTGTCAAAAGCTTTCCTGTTTTCTTGTCTTCTTCAATCGAACAGCACACTCAATAAAGAGTTTCAAGCATCCAAGCAAACAATCGAGCAAGCATTCCCACTTTCAAGTAAGTACAGCCCCTTCCCCCATCAATCCCATCCCCTCTCTTCTGTCCGTAAGCTTCTCTACCCCTATCCCCTTCCTTGGACAAACCCTAGAAACTCTCCCCCTGCCACCGTAGCATCCGCAGCCCCTCCCCTAGTCTTGCCCTAAAATTATCCCCATCCCTATCGCAATTAATCCTTCCCCCTTCCCCTTCTGGTTCAGCCCCTCCTACCCTTCTCCTAGCTGCCGCAAATCTTCCCCTTCTTCCCCTGTTTCTGCGCAAACAGCAGCCTGTCCTTTGGTAAACCCCAGTTTCCCAGCCCCTCTTCACTCCTTTCTCCTTTGCCTAGAATCACACCCGACCCTAGAACATAAACCGTAAGCCAATTGATCTATTCAACCTACTTTACCCGAATCTGAAAATCTCTGCAGAATTTTTAATTTTCCATAAATCTGATCTTGTTATCTGTTGAGAGGACGGTGATAGAAATTCGTTTTGTGAGACAGAACCAGCGACTTAACCCTTCTTCCAACCCTAGCCAAAACCGTAAAAAGGCCATTCCCCCACACCCTAACCTAATCCTAGTTGCACTAGGACTTGGAGATAAAATCTGAATTTCATCTTTTAACGAAGTTCAGACCTGAGTCTGATATTCAACAGACCCAGACAGTTGAAGAAACCCCAGAATACCCACCATACCTTTGCTGGAAACTCCTGGGCAGCCACATTCTAGGGAACTTACACTTTTACCCTTAACCTTAGATTTGTGGTTTACATCACATCTCCTCAAAATACAGTACAGTTTCAGAGGCAAGTGCATAGTACAAACCTTATATAACTGAGTACTAAAGGTTTTAAAACTCAAAATCGACCAAATTGGCCCATGGGATTCTTCATTTGGATCAGATCAGAATTGGTACAATAAACCCAAGAATGGTCCTGAAAGTAGAGAAGTCGAGGAACTTGAAAGGTGAACATTCCAGTCAAATACTTAAATAAGATTAGAATCATAATTGATACAAAACCCCAAAAATTAGCCTGAGTGCAGAATTCGAGGAATCTGTATTCTGAAAGGTTAACATTCCAATCAAATATCAAAATGAAATAAGAATCTCTTCAAGCGTAATCCGGTCTAATTCACCAACTTTTGAAACACTGGTTGTATTTTAACATAAAGCATGAAATCAAATTCTATATGTACACAAGCAATTGCATGTAAACTTTTTTAAGTAATTTAGATTGATCACTGTATGATATAACCCCAAAGAATGGGGCCAATAACCAGGTTCTAGTAAAGGAAACCAGCAGGCATATAGGGTTTCTCAAACTCTGCTGTTAGAGTTTTAGGGCTGTTTTAGGTAAACTAGGGTTTGTAGGAATGGCAGACAAGATTACTTTAGGGTTTATGAGCTTGGAACTATTGAAACCTAAATCTGATGTTGTTATTTCTAAGTTCAAATTCAAGCTTCAAGAGGTTTTGGGGGCTTTTGGGGATGAGGACTCACTGTTGTTGGGAGATTAAGAATGCAGAAATTACTGAAGAGAATGCAAAATCAATGCTGCCACAGGTTTCCTACACTTGGAAACCCAAAACACTCTATTCAAATTCTCCTCCTTGCTGGAAACTCTCTCTCAGTCAACTTAACACAATCTGGCTTGGTTACATGAGGTATGCTGTATTTATAGCCTGCATTTAAGGACTCCTATTCGGATTCAACTCAGAAAGCAAAATAAACAAGGAATTCTGTTGAAGGAGAACTCCTAACTAAATGAAATTGCAAAACCAAAAGGACTTCCATTCTATGAAGGAATCCTTTTTAAGATATGACTCCAGCTTAGCCACTCCTAACTAGACTAGGATTCTTTCTTTACTCAATAAGGACTGACTTAAATAACAAAGTAAAAATAGGACTAGACTCCTAATAAGATTCTGCATCTGACAAGACCAACTTGGACTGGACTAGGGTTGTCAAGATGACCAAAATGCCCTTGTAAATGAAAAATATCCTGTGCGTCTGGGATGGGCGGCAAACCTAGGCTCTATTTCAGCCCTTGGGAGTCTTCGTGGAATTTCATGTCACTGTATCAAGCTTACTCGTGATCTGTTGTGGTTGTGGGTGAGTATGATCTAAAGCACTGGAAACAGTTCATAAATGAATTTGTTAAAACAAAACGAAAACTGAGTAAGGGCATCCAGATGTGCACACAGATACACAATAGAATACTTGATGCATATTCAGGCGCAAAAATGCTATGGAATAACCAACTGTAGAAGAAGAGACTTAAAATGAAAAATGAAAAATGAAAAAAATTTGGAACTGATATGATCCGATTTTCTGTTAACAAAAGAAAAACATTTCTAATTACAGACCATAGTGTATAAGTTCTGCTGGGTTAAGCTTTCTAAGCCTTCTGCAGTGACCTTTTTTGGAGATTTGGATCAGGAAACCTTGTCACTCTTTTCACTATTCTCAGTCTTCTTGGGCAACGAAACAGTGTGGACGTTAGGAAGAATGTTAGGACCCTAGGAAGAGGCCAGGTGGAGGAGAGAGAGAGAATGAGGCTTAGTTGAGATAATAAATAGAGGGAGAAGAGTGAGGAGAGGGCATCAAATGTTTGGAGAGTCTTGTGGGCAGCCGTAGGCCTGAGGGAACACCATGAGGTGTGGGGGGTGACTAGCACCATAGAAACCAGAGTTATCTTGTTAATTTCTTGCATTCTTGTATTGATTTTGGGAGGTATTAGTAGGGTTTCATCATCTGATCAGAGCCGACACGATCCCAGGGAGGTAATGGCACTGCCTTCGTTTTCTGATGAAGGAGAAGTTCAGATATGGATTGTAGAGATTCTTCTGTTCTGTTGGGAGAACTAGATCGAAGAAGAGCAGTGGTTGGGCATAGCTCTCCAACACTTGGAAGGAGACGCATTAGATTGGGTATACGAAAGAGCTTGGTTGGAGTTTACCTGGACAAACTTCAAGGAGTCGCTGGTTATTGACTTCGGTAATTGGAAGGATGAAAAATAGTCACAGGCGTTGGTTTTCGACTTCGGTAACTGGAAGGATGAAAAATTTCTTCATATCGAATCTGCATCGGTTTTTGGTGAGGAGGAATGGCAACACCACATTGATCAAGCGCAGGTAAATGCGCAGGAAGTGGCCGATGGTTGTGATCGATTAGTTGTAGCAGCAATTTCTCACTGAACCATGAGAAAAATGCCAAATAGAGGGTTGAAGGTTGCGGAGGCTATTGATCTTAGCGGTAAAATGAAAAACGAGGGTCAGAAGGGGAGTGGAAAAGGGTCGGAAGCATCTGGCGAGAAACGGTAGGCGGCGGCGAAGCTTTCTACTCACAGAGAAGGGAGAAGGCGATGGAGTTTTCGGGTGTTTAGGGTTAGTATGGTTCACCTCAAACTGGTTCACTGGTTCGGTTCGAGCTCAAAAAACCGAAAACCTCTTAAACCCTGGTGGACCAATTACAAAGACTGGGCCACTAGACCCCCAAAGAAACCTCCAACCTATTTCTTTAACCCCAAGCCCATCCTATCTCATTAGCCTAATCTCCGGCCCATACTTCTAACCCATGGACATAAGCAGTTAGGTTTAATCGATCCAAAATTAACACTATCGGCTTAGCCCACTTTATTAAAAAGCCCAGCCCAGTCCTTTTATCAGATACCCAGCCTATACTATTCGTCCCATGGGTTTACATGCTTAAGCCCAACCACTTCAATAGATCCACCATGGGCCTGGCACATTTTGTTACAACAAAAGATCCAAAAGCCATTCACTTTCATTACCACTTTGGGCCTAGATAAATCTCACACAGTCAAAAACCCAAACCAGACTGAACCAACCACTTACCGAACCAGGGCCTGATCGAACCACCGAATGGGGAACTCATCGTCTTCCACCTCCCAAAATCGAGACGGCACGCAGGCTCCGTGAGAATTGCAGCGGTGCGATGGGGGTTGATCTTGTGGCTGGCGACAAAAATTTCCAGGCGGAAGCGCAAGGACCTGATGCTTCCCACAAGGTTGATTTTGTTCACAAAGGGATAGGATGCCAGGACTGCGATGCTCAATAGCGCAGTCTTCGACTGTTCTCGGGCAACTAATCTGAGATCCTCCGTTGGCGTTTTTAGACCAAAACCTGTAGAAGTTCTCTCCCCGACAGGTCTCATTTCGAAAACTTTGGAAGTGTGGTTGATGCTAGAGTGATCGCTGCTATTCTCTCGTCATCCTCTTCAGGTTTTGTTCGTCAGTTGCAGAGAAGGGAGATCCTGGAGCCAACTTGGTACTGCTTGCGAAGACTCATACTTTTGAGGAGGGTTACTCTTCAGTGGTTCCACAATTCTTAGCATTTTTCATTCGACATTAGATTCCTTTTGATGGTCTTTTTGGGGGGTATTTTAATTTCGCACTTACTCGACTCACGGGCAGTTGCAAGACACCAACCTCTCCGATCATTGGGAGGGCGAACCACATTGTAAGTGTGGCCTTGGCTAGAATTGCATCTTTGGAGATGGGTCTGCTGTTGGGTCTGGCAGAATGTGCAGGTTACCGAGATGGCTGGCACACGAGAAGACTCAACCTCAAATTTTCCATCACCTTGAGGACAAGGTGATTTTCGAGAGGCCGGTAGTTGTCAGGACCCTAGGAAGAGGCCAGGTGGAGGAGAGAGAGAGAGAGAGCAAATGAGGGTTAGTTGAGATAATAAATAGAGGGAGAAGAGTGAGGAGAGGGCATCGAATGTTTGGAGAGTCTCGTGGGCAGCCGTAGGCTGATGGAACACCGTGAGGTGTGGGGGGTGACTGGCACCATAGAAACCATAGTTATCTTGTTAATTTCTTGCATTCTTGTATTGATTTTGGGAGGTATTAGTAGGGTTTCATCATCTGGTACCTCACAGTGTTCCCTCAGCCTACGGCTGTCCACAAGACTCTCCAAACATTCGATGCCCTCTCCTCACTCTTCTCCCTCTATTTATTATCTCAACTAACCCTCATTCTCTCTCTCTCTCCTCCACCTGGCCTCTTCCTAGGGTCCTAACAAAGAACATCACCACTAGCAATGGTTTCCCGCGCTGCTTGTTGTTGCTCACAGAAAGCAGTATGCCTTGGGTTTATCCTAGTCTTCTTGATATCTTTTATTGCATTCCCAGCCAGTGCCAGAACCTAAAAGCATATGAATCTAATGAGAACAAATAATTCAATCCGGAACTCAGCGGTCTCATTTTACAATGAAATCATATTTATACCTCATTAGCGAGATAATTGAGTATGACAGTGAGGTAGATGGGAGCACCTGTTCCAACCCTTTGTGCATAGCGACCTTTCTTCAAGAAAAGTGTAGAATGACCCACCGGAAACTGCAGTCCAGCTTTAATGGACTTCAAAACTGTCTTCTTTCTATCTCCACCTTGTCTGCTTCTATCTGCCTTTTGTGGTTTGCTGCTCTCCATTTCTGAATATGTTTCCAGAACTGAAATCTAACTGATTGAGAGATGAGAACCCAAAGGGCAAAACTAGATCCAAATAGGCTTTGGAGGGAAATCTCAGTTTTGTTGATTTCTGATTTTGATTTCAGATGTTTAAGTGGAAGTGACTTTGTAGCTTTCCCATCAGTGAGAAGGAGAGAAAGGAAAGGAAAATATAATGCTTAAATGTGACTGCTTTTTTTCTTGGTAGAAATGTGTAAAAGTGATTGGGGAAAGGGAAGGGGGAAAATAATGGGAAATAAGTATAGGGTAGAAGGGTATTTTCATGTTTAGACCTAAATTTAATAGTTCTTTTTACCAAGAAGGGAAAAAATGTAATGGTTCTAACAAAGTAGAGGATGTCTGCCATTTTTGCATTTTCATGCGTTGTTTATGCTGTAGGGAAAAGTTTTTGGGGTGTCTTTGATAGTAACTCTCTATTTTCCTTAGGAAATAATAACTCTGGCTGGCAATGTGGTGCTTGTGCCCACACACATGGAAAGTGAACTGACTACCCCAGCCCCTATGGATGTAGGAAATCCTGCTTCTGTTGATTCTCCCGTGTGTGCTGTGATTGGCCCCACTCCTGACGCAGTGGCCATGCTGCTAGGAGAGAACCCTTTCCCTTTTTTTGATGTTTTTTAAATTTTTTGTTGGACGATACCTCTGGCATGCATTTAGTACTTATGTTCTTTTAAGAATCATTTTTTAAATATCCTGATACCATGGTTCTCTTATGCATTCATGCTGTTTTTCCTTTTCTAATGTCTTTGAACTTACTCAGGGGCCTGCTAATTTAGTGAAAGATGCTAGTTGCTGGCATTGTGAGACTCAGTGGCATCAGGATATTGCAGTTATTACAAAATGGTTATCTGGAACGTCTTCGGTATGTTATTGATGTTCTATTTGGTCACTTTGCTTTTGACAGCTTTTATTTGATGCATAAACTAATTCTTTATTAATTCAATATAACATGAAATACATAATATTATAAACTAAAAAGAAGGGTGAATTCCAGTTATCCCTTGGGGTCAGTGATGATTTTAATTCCATTATTTCTCCCCTAATTCTGATTTCTACTGTCTTTTGAAGTGCCCGCTGATTGGATGATATAGCTGATATCATGGTGTTGAATTTGAATTTTCTGGTCATTTAGGTGAAACCTATAGTGTTTGGTGAAATGGGCAACATTCCTTTCAAAGTTTGTTCTGTTTTAGTGAAAATTTTGAAATTGTTATTTTGGTAGAACTTAAGCCAAAATGCAGGATCCCTCTTCTTCCCTAGTGTCGGCGTTTGCAGCAAAACGACAGTGTAGCACTGATCGCGGGCTTTCTCTGGTATTTCTTCCCTGTCTTCCATCATTGCTTCAGTATGCGCCCCCACTGTTGTCGGGCTAGAGGTAGAAGAAAGGGAAATATTAGCTTCCCCAAAATGCCCTTGGTTGTTTTCCCTAGTTAATGGATTATATGCTTCTTGGGCCGTGATTTGCCAAATAAATAACCCATCTACTAGGTTGGCCCAAAAAATAAAACTTGTAATAGGCCCATGACCTAAATTGTTTTTAGGTAGCCTATAAGTCATGTAAGTGGGCCGCTGAAGGTGGCTTGTATTTGTGCCATTTAATGCCCATTTTGCAGAGTTAATTCCTTGGGCTAACTGGCTTGACAAGACCAGTCCCAGCAGTTAAACCGGCAATTTGTCCATGTTCTCCTTTGTCTCTTCTCTTGCAATGAGAACCTAACTGCTTTCCCTATTTTTCACTGCTGATCTGGATGTGACCACTCCATCTTGTGCGTGGGCAAAATGGAGTCGGACTTTTTTGTGTAACTGCCTCCACATTGCCATCGGTTGCAACCCTTGTCGGTACTGCCATCAACCACCACATCCCACTGTTGCCGCTGCCTTCAACCAAGGAGGATTTGCCGGTGGTTGTGCCACCTAATTGACCTCCACTTTATACTAGCTATGCCTCTCCTAGTTACGATTTTCCAGTTCATCGACTCCAAGTCTACAATCAAACAAAATTGATATTACTCAAAATTCCTTTTCCTTGCCCAACAACCAAGGCTTGCTACCTTTGACCCCTTTCTTCTATTCACATTTTCTCTTCCTCTTTTGGTTGTTTTGGCATTTTGTCTTCAACCTTATACTCCTCGAGCCAGCGATACCCAACAATTGGGTGAGACTCTGGTGTAAAATCGATCTTGTTAAACTCCTTATTCGGGCACTCTGAAAGAATTCCTTTGATTGGGAGGTTTTTGCAAGGAGTATCTTTGGACCTTGGAACAAAATTCACAGCGATTCCTTTACTCGTTTTAGGATCCTCTAGACAATCCTTCCGCCATCTGGATTTCCTTCTCAACCACCATTGCGAATTGCTTCTTGAACCACAATTTGCTTCATCTGTAATTGGTGGAAAGTCTTGGGAAGTAGCTTGAGGTTCAACTTGCCTTACCGCATTTGGTGCCGGCAAATCCACGTCGTTGGCCTTCCCATTACTGAAATCATGAGAAAGGGCTTTCTTGAAGCTTGGCCAATTGTACTCCGGTCATTTTCTTTGGTAAACCCAATCTAAGGAATCCCCTTCTAGGTGTTGGAGAGCCACACCCAACCAATAATCGTACTCAACCTATTGGCTCCTTCCCTGTCTCCTACCTTGGTCTTCCCCTCATTTTGGGCCATCTAACTAATGACCATTGCTCCCCCATGCTTGACTAGATTTGGAAGACATTCCAACTCTAGAAGGGTAGACTCCTCGTTTACTAGTAGAATGGTCCTCCTTAGGTCGGTCGTCCGATCCTTTTACCTTTATTGGTGTGGTATCTTCTGTATCCTCAAAGCTGCAATTCACGCCATGGTACCCTTTTTTACGTGTTTCTTTGGAAAGTTTAAGAAACCTCTGGGTTCCTTCTTCCCATCAGCTAATCCTCTATCTGCTAGCCCAAAACTGAGGGTAGGTTTCTGCCAAACCCAATGAGCATTTATTGAGGGATGACTCCATTTGGAAGATCTCCAGTAAGCATGACACTTGTATTCCCATTTGTTTAGGGATGACTACATTTGGATTGCCTCCCTCCCCTCTAACCCATTTTGGGTCTGGCGGAAGCTTCTCCTCCTTAGACCCCTTGCTTTCCCTTTCATCACCCAAATTGTTGAGCCTCCACTTACTTTTGGCTTTACCCTTGGCATCCTTCGGGTATCCTATGCCCTCTCATAGGCCCTGCCAGGTTCATGCTTCTCAAACCCCTAAACTCACCCTTTTATAATATTTCATATTTGATAACACTTGGATTCCCCCTTTACCTTAAGTCTCACTCAAATTTGGTCCAACCTTCCCTACTCTACCCCATTACTCGGGATTGCACCACTTGATTATCCTCCCCTACTGGCTCCTTCACCATCACCTTTGCATGGAATCTTAGCTGCTTTCCCTCCCTAGTTGCTTGGTACCCCTTGCTTGGGTTCAAGGGTCATGTCCACTACCATGCCTTTTCTTCTTTAACCTCTATCTACCTACTTAGTCTTTCCCCATCCACCGGCATTGAATGTCAACCCTAATTGCTTCTTGTGTATGAAAGGCTTTGAAGATTTAGACCACCTCTTCTTCTCCTGCCCTTCTCTTGCTGCTTGTGGGTGAGAGCCATTACCACCATTTGGCCTAGCTCCATATGCTCCCTTGGGTTCTCTATGGATCGGGTTTGGTTTTCGAGACGCTTCACAAGCACTTCTATTTGTGATTTGGTTTGTAGATTAGTGTTCATTGCTTCAATCACTCACTTGTGGTGGGAGCGGACATGGTTTGAGGTCTCGTGAGATGTCACCGAGATCTTTTTGTTTGAAACCTTGAGACAAGATCTCATGTGAATCAAAGATGATCCCAGAAAAATACAAGATCTCAGTCAACTTGAGATCTCGTATCTCCTGAGGTCTCAATTCAACACAATTTTAAAAAATACCACGTCTCGGGCGAGATCTCGACCTGTTTAGAGACTCTTGCCTTTGCTAGTTTTGGTGTTTTGTTCTGATTTTTTGGCCAGAAAGTTGGTTAGATCTCTACTTGGGCTGTATCAACAAGCTATTTAGCCCATTTGCAACAAAGATTTATTGATTTTAAAGCCAATTTTGAAGTAAGGTGAGTGTTCTTCCCAAACTTCATTTTTTTCAAAACTATGTTCTACATTGGTGTTGGTGCTGGTGGAGCACAATTGGAGGAGCTTCTTAATCAATGATTATATGCTTGTACTCTTGTGGTGTAAGTGTAACTTACAAGTACACCAATGTTGTAATGTGAAATTGTGAAATGTGAACAATTGGACATGTTTAATGCATTATTTGACTTTTTAAACCTTTATGTTTTCATTTATATCAAATAATGGTTGTGTATTAGCTTGCGAGTGAGTAGAAAGAACGAGCCATAAAACGAGAATCTATGATTCAAATTCTCCTGGGACTTCAACGGGCCTTACAAGCTCATAAAATGGCAAGTCTTCACGGGTTGAGTGACGATGCCTTTATTCTTTTGCCTAGGCATGTTCACTCCTTGGGCACATTGGTTTCAACGTTAGTATCGAGTTGGAACTCATATATACACTTGTTTCCTCACAAATCTAAGGCCACCACTATGTTTGGGAGGCCCAAAATAGGATAAATACCAAATTCTAGCCCAACTGGGCCCTAATACCCATCGAGATGGCCCCTTGAGTTGGGTTGAGTTGACTGAGAATTTTTACTTGGCCGAGATATTATGAGAGCTTAGTTTTTTGACTGGAATCCTTGTTGAGATTGAGATTTCAAAGTAGATCCCTTGACATGATTTGGAGAGCCATCTACTTCGATGTTTTTGCTAGATTGCAATCTTCTCCCCACCCTCCTGTTTTGGGTACCCCCAGGAATAGGAGTGTTGTATCTTTTTTTTTTGGCCTGACTGGTAGGTTGTAATTTCCCCCTCCCCCCTTTCCCTTGTACACTCTCTTCTCCCTATTTAAAGTTTTGATTAATGATTATCTTCACTCATCCCCAAAAAAGGGTTTGGTGAGTTTTACCCTTGATTTGAGGTATTGTCTGCTCAAAATGGGGAAACTGGGTAGCTGTGTTTTTTTTTTTTTTTTTTTTTTTTTTTCCGGGTCTAAACCAAGTAGAAACTGAGGCTCGGTCGAGAATTCAATGAGGCTTGGTTGTGCTTTCTCTCATGCTTGCGTGCGCTTAGCCCCTTCAAAATTGGTGAATATTGCAATAAGACCGAAATCTCAAGATTTTGGTCAATATTTTAGTCAATCCCATTTCAACACTACCTCTTGTTTTAGTGGGGGTTGAAATTTCCAAAATTTTATAACTTTCTGTGGTTATATCAATGGTGATTTTTTTTTTTTGGTACTGGTGCTTTTTAATACTGGAAATTTAATGCCGTCCGCAAGGGTTGAACCCATGACCTCTCCACTGAGAAGTATGGATCTTTACCACTCAACCAATCCTGCATTGACATCAATGGTGATTTTTACTGTGTTAGTGGAGGTACATGGAGTTATCTTCGTCAATATTTTGTGATTGATGAGATTTAAGATTTGTGTAGTTGGTTGTAATAAGTAGAAGACAGTAGAAAACAACCCACTAGAATATTGCGGACTGTTGGGTCACCTTGCCAGAATGCACTCCTAAAGTTGAGGTATTTTTGATGTGGATTAATCTATGCTGCCTGCAAGCATCTGGTTAGTCTTGAAGACTGAAGACTGCACTTAGGCCTATGTTGCCTATCTTTACTGGAGTGTCTGTTAATGCTCAAAATATTGTCTAGGGATTAAGGACAAGTGTAGATTCCCTTTGGGGGGGGGGGGGGTATCAGAATCATAAGAGATGTAGATGTATTTCTGGATGAGGACATCAATGAGCAGTTTCGAGTTTACCGGCGACGCTGACGTAGAGATCATCCCACGACAACATTTATGTGGATGGATGATGAGTTCGGAGGTTATCGGATTGCTAGGATCCTATGATTCGATGAGAAACACTGCTTACAGGCAGTTTGCCATGTTATTTTCCTTAGTCTTAGTGGGTTGGGTAATAGTTTACTATTGAAATATTTTAATTTTATGTTTGAGTCTTTATGGGCTGGGTCTAGAGTCTATTTTGGCCCAATTTTGAATTATTTTGGGTTTGGGTTTTATTTACAACTTAAGTTGGGGTTATTTTGCGAATTAAACATGTAGGATTAAGAGGGATCAATTTTTTTTTATTTAAACCTTGTATGGAATTCGTTTTTGGCAATGAATGAATGAATGCAAAAAATAAAAGATTCCTCTCTCTTGTGCAACTCTCTTTCTTGGCGTGGATTTCTAGTAAGTTCTTCTTCTTCTCCTCTTCTACCTTTCCTCTCTTACGTGGATCAGTTTCCTCTCTTCTTTTTTTTTCTCTGCATAATTCTTCTTTTCTCTCTGTCGTAACTTCTTTTTTTTATTTCTTCTTTTCTTTCTCTCCTTCTCTTCTATCACCTCTAGTACAGCAGTCTTGCTGTGCTTCTCCATTCTAACCCTACTCTCCTTTCCTAGGATTCACTATTACTTCAAAATATTTATTTTTTCTCTTATTTCTGTTCCTAGATGTTTTTCAACCCCTGTTTTGCAGCTAGGATCAGCAGGTAACATTATCTCTCCCTAAATATTTCTCATTTATTCTTTGATAGTAGTTTACTTTAAAACAAAACTTCCTAAGACTCCCTTTACATTGTTAATTGCTGAATTCCTTGTTAGAAATCTGATATTAATTAGGACAGCTCTATTTTCTTTAAGTTTCTTAATCCCCTTGCATTCAATTTAGTGTTATGGTGCTAAGATCCCCATCCCCTTGTTTCCCTATGGATTCTTGTTTAGTTGTGCTTATCAATTAGGCCTTATTGTGTTTCTTTCTCTACTTTTGCTGTCCTATATGCATGAGTAATCAGAATTCAAGTGCTGCAATTCCTTTTCTTTACTATTTGTCAAGAATAGGTGTTTCCTTCGAAGAGTCTAGTAGCCCACTTTGTAGGTCCCCTAGTTTCTAGGGTTTTTCCTACATCAATTTCATTACCTGTTATGTAGCTCTAGATTTATTATGGAAATGCTAATTCTAGATTGCTTATCCTTTTTTTTTTGTATGTTAATAAATAAATATTTGTTACCGTTTAGTGAAGAAGAAAAAGAAAACCGGCAAAAAGCACATGAACTACCAGTGGTATTAATCTGACTTATTCAATCTGTACTAGTTGTGCGTCTGAAAGTCTAATCCTGGATTCTTAATTAGGTGGCTGGAAATGGGTGATTAATTGATTTGAAAGTTTTTGTATATATTGGTTGAAATTTAGGGAGTTGTTCATCTGAAAGTTTTTGTATGTTGGTATAAATTTATAATTATTGTGTTTCATCCTTGTTCTTGCACTTCTACATTTGATTTCTTAAGCTGGGGGGATGAAGTATAATTTTGGTGTCATGATCCCCACTATCCCTTGGCATTCTACTGCTTGCTTTCAGAGTGTATATAGCACCATGCTTTGGGCAAGCTAGATGAATCACCTCTGTGGATTATATTTTGTTTTGCTATATTGAGCATTGATCTTTGATGCTTGTGAACCAAATGATGTTCATTTCTTGTCTTAGTTCTTAAGCCTTGTCATGTCATATACTTAATGTTTTACATTGGTATACTGTCTTTGTGGAAAGGGTGAATTGTACTGACATGGCTCCAAATTCTAGTTCTACTTTCAACATTGATGCATAAGCCGTCACTAATTCTGTCTCCCAGGTATAGAATCTGATGCGTCTGGTTTGGTTTATTTTTCTTTCAATTACAGTACAGGTGGGTTTCAACAAACTCCAGTAGTACTGGGAACTCCAAAACAGCTTTTGAGGAGAAGTTTCTTTCTCAGCAGTCTCAAGCATCAGGTTTGTTAATCTTCAGTTTTTCCTTCTAATAATTTGGACAAGGTTTCATCTTGGGAAATGAGGATACACTCACATTTTTGAATTTCATTTTACAAGCTGCTGCTGCCTTTCTTCTTCATATGAGCTTAGTTTAGCGTCAAACTAAACTCTGGTGTCATTGATGTGTATGGCCAGCTAGCTTTTCAATGGTGTGAAGCCTGGGGGGGTCCTTAATCAAGCCTTTTTTTCATTATTTTGAAAGAACAACCACTGTTCAAGTTCAGATTCGATTGCAAGCAATCTAAACCTGTGCTTACCTACTGTCCATGCTTGCACTAACCTATATTAAGTATTGATCCCCCATCCCTAATCTCTATTTCTAAATCTGAAAGTCGAGAACCAATTTTCTGTACTTTTGTTTTGGAAGCCTTAGTTTATCAAAAACCTTCCTGCAGCCAAATTTCACCATTAGAAGACCTTCGAATTTGGTCCTTAGGACCCCCACATCCAGCCCACACTTGCCTGCAGTCGATCCCCCTTGCTGCCCTGTCCAACCATAGAAAACCCTAAGAGTGTGTTAGATTGAAGGAAAAGAGTGGAAAAGGTAAAAGGTGGCAGAAAACTTGATACTTGTTTGCTGCAAATTTCCACAAATTTAATTGTTTAGTGAGATGGTGTGGGAAACTTCTTGACAACCTAATTTAATGCGTTTATACTTGTTGGCTGAAGTGGTCCATTACTTTTTCCTACTCAATTCATTTTCGAAGTCCAGCCAAATTTGGTGGGTCTTTGCAAAGGTTACTTTTGAGTTTCTCTCTTCTCCCATTTCTTCACTTTTCCATAAAATTCCACCCTGTCTACTTTTACCAACTCTCCCACTAAATCCTTCTCCACTACAAAGTGCATATTCCAATTCTCATTTCCTTCCGTTTCCTTGCCAACCCAACCCACAACCACGGTACGCATTTTGCTGAATATCGGCCGGTTCGGCTGAGGTCCAAACTGTTTTTGAACCGAAATCCGATATATTCAAATATCGCCAAAAAAATGCAAAAGTCGCTGGAAAATCAATGATTGTTGATTTTCCGGCCAACTGGCGAAATACATGCTTGGCCTCACAGAATTTGAGATATGTCACTGGTATCTTCGTTGGAATCACCAAATCTACTGCTGCCTAATCCTCTTCTTCTCCTTCTGACTTCTGTCTCTTCGGCGGTGGTCGTGGGTTGGGTTATCACAGAGGCGAAAAATCACTTGAAAAGTTGGCGAAAAATCGGCAAATTTTGCCGGTTTGCACCTTGGCGAACCGGTGAAATTCGCCGAAATGTCGCACACTGCCCACAACACATGTATCCAGTGTTCTACCTTTCGGCGAAATTTCGCCGAATTTCAGTGAATGGCGAACCGAAATAGTTGGTGAAAATGAAATTTCAAAATATCGCCGATAATTCGCCGGAAAATCGTATACACCAAAAATTGCCCAAGAAGTCGCCGGTATCTTTTGCTTTTGTTTGAATCCTCGAATCAAACCAAACATTTACCTCTCTGTAGAGAGAGTGATGGAGAAAAAATTGTAATAGACAAAGAATACATCATCTTAGGAGAAAGAAGTGAGAGGAGAGATTGAGGAAAGCTCGGTGAGTTTACAGTCGCTGGAAATGGTGGTCATCATGCGATGGCTTCAAGCCTTTTGACGTTGATCGTTGGAAAAAGGAACTGCAACTCTTAGAGAAAAAATGAGAAGAAACAAAAACAGTGAGTAACAATGAGACTCTGAAAGTCCGAATGAGTTTTAGGTTTTAACATTTAAGAAAAAAAAACTTATCACTTACGATGAGGTTTTTTGACCACACACGTGGTAAAGAAACCTGGTAAAGCATTTAATAAAGGATGATGGGTTGCCTTACTTACTGCCTTACGTGAATTATTATTAATGGGAATTCAAAGAGTTTTAACTTTTCACAGCTGACACTTATCCTTTCCCATCATTCATGTCTCCCACGTAGCAGTATCATGTGTCTGAAATATTATTATAAATTTATAATTTGGGAGTTGGGACAAAATCAAACGAAATCAAAGTTAAAATTCGGTGAAATCTTATTGAAATCTCGCCATTTCGCTGGTTTCGGAAACCAGCAAACCGGCGAGATTTGTCGAGATTTAGCACCTTGCATGTATCCACCACCATAAGTTTCCCACCCCTTATCCGTTGAACAAACGCATTCGAAGTTTAATTCATCCTTAAGTGTCTATTTCTGTAATTTTTCAATTACTTGACACTTGACCGTGAGAACCCATCCATATTTGAACCACATATCACTAGACAAACTTGTTGCTCAGTCCAAGTGTCTTTCCCGTTTGACTTTTGAACCCTGAATTCCGACTTACAAATTTTTACTGGAAGACCCAATTTTCAGATCTTATAATCCATCTATCAGTTTAAGTCTGTATCTGGATTGCATAACCTTCACCTATTGTCCCTTTTCAAAACCCATAACCATAAACCAAAGCCTTGCTTGCTGGAATTTCAAATTCAGCATTCAAATCTCTTCTGTGAAACCCCAAAACTTCTTTGATACTCGTCATAGCCTTCTGGTCACGTCCATATCCTCGACGCAAACTGTGACCTAGACTGTGCCTAGTTTTAACACCTGGTTTATTCAAGATCTAGTGATGCAGAATTGAAGACATATTTAAGAAAGAAAAGGCCCATTGGATTACGCCCATCAAAGGCCTAAAGCTATCACATGAATCAGCCCATGGCTTTCATGGGTTAAGATTGTTTTAGTGGGTTAAACGTAGCCCACATATGTTGAGCTTCATAGTCTATACCTAAGCCCAAGTCTAGTTTTGAAAAGTCAATAAAAGGGGCTGAGGTTTGAAAATAAAAGAACTCATTGTTAAAGGAGTTTTCCTTTGTCAAAGAGTTAGGTAGTAATTGAGTTATTAATAGGTAGGTGGTGTTAGCTAGTGGTTGGATGTTACCATTAATGTTTATGTCTGTTTAGAATGCTATATTAAGAGACTTATGGAAGAGGTGAAGACACAACTCATCTATTGAAATTAATTTGCTTTGTTAGCATTCTTTCTCTATAGAGACTCCTTGTGTTTGATCAAGGTAGGTTGGTGTTTGATCCAATCGATCCACCTTGCGGTGTGAAGCCCGGGTGTTACATTGTTATTCTCAATTTCCTCATATTGTCCTTTCAATTTCTTCATCATAGTTCTGCCCCTGTTTTGAAGATCTATTCAGCTTGTATTGTTATGTTATTATCCTTATAATACCACTCTAGTTTCAGCCCTCTTTTACATCTAACTTCTGTTTCATCTTAAGTTTATTAAATCTGAACTTTATTCTCTGTGAAAGGTCCTATTTGGCTACTGTTTTGATCAATCAAATACAGTACTACATTATCTAGTGTATTTGGCCCCTAGTTGATCCTTTCAATATAAGACCACAACAGAATGTTTAGGTGTGTCTGGTGTTGGAAGATCAAGATAGTATGGTATTAGGGCAATCCTTTGCAACTGGCCATTGAGTATTCCTACTGGTAATTGGATAACTGAAGAACCAGAAACCAATGGCTGTATTCTTAGGTTTCATATGAGCAATGGAAAATGACATGAGTAATTAATAAGTAATAGTAGGAAATCAGCATGAGCACTACCGTTCTAAAATTAGTAACTGAAATCAGAAATCAAAAACCGGAATTGAATACTTTAAAGAATCATACCAGGAAGGAAACTTCGAAATCATTGGCGAGTTAAGATTTTGAAAGCAGGACTAGACTTAGGAGGTAACTACATCCATAACTGAAATCACTACTTAAAAATTGGATTCCAAACTAAAGATTTTAGACGTTACACTTGAAGCAGGAATACGAACTTCCCCTTGGTGTTTCTGTAATTTTTTAGCAGAACTGTTAATGGAATTAAAGAATTTTCCCAAATCTAAGAGAGAATATAAGGTGTCCATGTTGTCAACAAAGTTCCCTGGAAATCCCCTGTGGGGAATAGTTCCGTTGGATGAGATTGTTGTGTTGCTGTCTGGAGTTTTTTTGTATGAAACCAAATGGATGTCTAATGATTCTGAGATTGGGATATTTTTCAAACTTCCAATTGATGCTGCTATGCACTTATGGTAGAAGATCTTGCGAAGTCTCACTTTTCCAGCCCCTCGAAACAAGACCAGGGTCAATACCTGGATTTTACCCCAACTCAACCGAGATCTTAGTCAAGTCGAGATCTCGGCCGAATCCACCCCAATATTACCCCCTCTTGCTTGAACTGAGACGAGATATTGGTCTCAGCTCGCTCTCGTTCCTATTGCTTCATATCTTGACCACAACAGAAAACTTGGATTTTGGTCGGATGTTTTGCTTGAATCTCACCAGATCTTTACCTGCAACACTCATAAGGATTCTCTAGCACATCTACATCAACAAAACATCAATAATCAAGGTCATTTGAGTGTGTTCTTCAAGCAAGGTGAAAATTTTCTCCATGTTTGGTTCCTTCCATATATTATGTTGTAGAGTAGGTCTTTGAGTGTGGATTACTGGATTATAAGTGGGCCTTGATTGATTTCATCTCCCCTTGTTCTGTTATGAAGTTATGATTTATGAACTTATGATGGTTGTACTATTGTATTCTTGAAAGTTGAGAATGATGATGTTGTATTGTACTCAATACTCATATGGATGGAATTTTGGGCAATTTAAGTTATTTGATGTATCTTACCACATGGTTTTCATTTATATCAATTAATGGTTTTATTTTTCACGTTTTACAACATTGCATGTTCATTCTTGTAGCATTTCGGTTTCAAACTTAGGGTCGAGTTGGAACTCATACAAATGGTTGTTTCTGACAAATCTAAGGCTACCAGTGTATTTAGAAGGCCCAAAATAAGTTAAATACCAAGTTTCACCCAACCTGACCCTTAAAAACCCTCCGAGAATGGACCCTAGAGTTCACTTGAGTTGAGCCCCCGAGATACAATATCTTAACTGAGACCTCTCCAACTCGAGCAAGATCTCGGTTTTTTTGAAGTGTGAGATCTCCAACCATGTACGTGCTGTGCTGGGTATATTATAAAGTTGTGGTAGTTATAGGGGAGATCAGAGTGATTCTTGCCTTTGTAGTTCTAATACGTCTGCTCTCAAATCAAATTTCTTAAATCTCCACTAACCTTTTTTTAGCACTTATTTATTGGGTTGAAAATGTTAGTTAAACTGTATTGCATGTAAACAATAGCTACTTACATTTGTGATACTGTGTATTTCTGGTGATTAACCTCTGCTTTGTTGGTCAATCCATCTTATTGATGCATAGTTTCCAGTTGAATGTTATGTAAAATCTGTTTATCCATGGATCTGATGTGCTTTTTGGGGTTTGTCTCAGCTAGATGGCCAAATTTTCTGTGTGTTTGTTCTGTTTTCTCATCGGGATCTATCCAACTCCACTGGTCACAGTGGCCCCCCTCCCAGAGTGGCGAACAGTCAAAGTGGTTTTCTACAAGCAAAGGGCTATTGGGAGCAGGGC